>NW_026054827.1:0-234579 GCF_022836535.1 Colletotrichum spaethianum | reverse complement strand
ATAAGGTGGTCTTTAGTTTTATATAAAGTCCTTTTCTTCTTAGCTCTTCTTCTTCTCTCTAAGAGAAAATAAGTGTAGCAAAGCTAAGTGTATTATCTGTCTATATAACTATAATCCTAAAGGTATCTAGTTCTTCTATTATATATAGCAAGCATAAATTATATATTAACTCTATTATCTTCAGATCTTTTTTATAATACTTAGAATAAGTTTTATACTAGTATAAGCCTAACTTTACTAAGCTATATAGTAGTTTTAAGATATAAAGAAGTATATTCTTAAGGTATTTATCTTTTAACTCTTTAGGTAGTTGTACAATAATTGTCCTAGTTAGACAATTATCTAACTATATATATACTTAAGTTATGTCTTTAAGTTCTCTTTTATATTTATAGTCTTGCACAAAAGTAGATCTAATTGTAAGTATAAGCCTTTAGCTTATCTTTAGATAGTAGGTGCCTAGGTTAAGAGTTCTTCTTTCTCTTAGTCCTTATACCCTTATATAATAAGTCTTGACTTTTTATATAGCTTAGATAATAAGTTTTTAATCTCTTATACTATCTATGTTTTGTAGATATAGAGGTAGTTATACTTTTTTAGATTATATAGTATAAAGGTAAAAACTCTTTAGTTAATAAGGTTATCTATTTTTATTTAGTCTAACTCTTTATATAGAGCACTTAGTGTTATAATTATATTATTAAGCTATAACTTTTCTAATAACTCTTTATAGTCTTTTTTTTTCTAAGATAAAAATACTTAATTAATATATAAATTATATATAGCCTTTCTTTAGCCTTTCTTTAGTCTTTTTCTCTTATTTAGCTGTTTCTAAGAAATAGGTTATGTAATATTTAACTCTAACTATACTATATTTTAATAGTATAGTTTAATATGTGTTATATAAAACTATGTAAGACTATTAATTATCTTAACTGTTATTATATAGCCTTCTATAGCCTAGACTTCATATAGTCTAGTCTATCCCTTATTTTCTCTCTATACTAGAACCTTACTTTAAATCAGTAATAATAATATACTTTAAAGGTTAAAGCTATTTCTGGTATTAATTATATAATTAATCTCTACTTCTATATAAATACTCTAAAGTATTTTTATTACCTTCTAGATTACTTTTACCCTTTAAGTAATTTCAGGTAATAAAAATAAGTCCTTATTAATCCTTAAATATATATTAAAGACAAGTAGTATAAATATAATACTATACAAACTAGCTATATCATTCAATACCTTTATAGCTATCTAAAGAATAATTTCCTTGTTTATATTATACCTAAGCTTAGTATATAAAATATTATATATATACCTTAAAAGAGTATAAGCTCTTTCTATCTTACCTATTACCCAGTAAGCTTCTACTAGCATTTCTTCACACAATATACCTATAATATTAACATAGTTCCTAAATTCTACTAATATAAAGTTTATACCTAGGTTATATATAATATAGTCTAGTAAACCAATATATATACTAATCTAGCACTTATAAAGTATATTCTATATATCTTATATAAATAAAGACTTTAAGAAAATAGCTTCTTAGAAGCTTATCTCTATATTAATAACATGTAAGGTATTCTTGTCTCTTAGTCATACAATATTTACAACTATCTTATAGTTAAAGTAGCTTTTGTCTTTAAGTATAAACTTAAACCTCTTTAGTACTAAGTTATATAATTAATAATAATAACAAAACTTCTAGATTTTTTCTAAAATATTAATATTAATATTATAATACCTAGCCTTCTTCAGGAGATAATAAAGACAATCCATATAAGAATATTTAAATTGTCTATAAAGCCTTTAGAGTTGTTCTTCTGTAAAGAACATGCTGGCCTCTATGTAACTAAAGTTAAAGAATAAGTGACCCTATTTCTATACAACTGGAATAGGTTTTCCATCTTACTATACAATCATATTATCAACATTATTGAAATATACACCTAACCTATCTATATCATATAATGAAAATAGGAATAAAATAAAAGTATTAAAGATATAATATATAACCTTTCTAAGCTAATTCTCTATTTCTATAGTACTAACTAATATAATTAAGTTATTTGCCTTAAATTATATGTTTGTTGATCCTGGTCCCTAGGATATTACTGTATAAGGGTTCTCTTATAGGTATATAAGGACTTAAGGTTTCCTTATAGTAGAGAACTTTGTTACTCCTGTATCCCATAGTTCCCCTTAGTATAATAAGATAAGGATCATATAATAAGAATTAATAGGCCTTTAATGTCTTTAGTAATAAAAAAATATCCTCTTTTGTTATATAATAGAAAAATAAAGAAGATATTAGGAAAGCTAATATCTCTTTATCTCCTATGAATTCTCCCTCCTTAATACATAATTCATCTACTAGGTTTTTTCCTTTAAAATCAAAAAGGTATAAGGTAAAATCTTTCTATAGTTCTTATTTAAGTATACTATATACCTAAAGGTATTAGTCTTTTACATAATTATATTCTTTATCTAAATAATTTATAGACTAATAACCCTTTTTTTTATACATAAAATATCTTTTTTTAGATATTGTATAATTAAACCTAGGTCATAATAAAGGTTAACCTTTCTAAGGTTATTAAAAAGATCCTCTGTTGTCTAACAGTCTATTGTACAATAGTTATAGATAACCCTTGTTATTAAAGTACCTTTTATCTATAAAGTTAATATTATATAACATAGACTTCTTATCTAAAGTAACTTGTAGTAATACTCTTAGACTAGAAAAGAATTACTTACACATATAATATACTTTAAGATTACTTAAAGTAGTTTTTAGCTCTAATACACCTCTATACGCTTAGGTAACTTACGTACAAAGCATAATCTCCCCCTGAAAACCTAGGCTAAGTGCCTACTATATAAGGGGTATCTTATCTAAAAGTATCTCTAATATATCTATTAGATTCTTATCTAGATTATCTTGTTTAATTTATGTAAAAGATAGACTTATCTAATTTATCTAATAAAAAGTATAGTTAATATTAGTATTAAAGTATATTTCTAACATATTATATATCTTGTTTTATCTCTTTATTAGTCTAATATAATAGAAATAAAACTCTTTCACATAATCAACTAAGATATCAGGAAATACTACATAATATTAGTCTTTAGTAATCCTAAGGTATTAATAAAAACTAATAAAGACCTTTGCTTTATTATACAGGATATTATATAGCTTACTTATATAATTCCTATCCTTTCTCTATCCCTTTTAGAAGATTAAAATTGTAGTTAGCTTATATAATCTATTCTGGATTATTTGTCTTAGTAATAGGTTATAAATACTATCTTTTTAATATAAAGGTATTATATAACCCTAGATTTATAGAAAACTCTTAACCTCTTATGTAAATCTTATTCCAGGAAGTATATTTCCTAAAACTAATTATAACTACTCTTATATAATTAATGTTTAAGTTATCTATATATTATACAAAGGTTTAATTAGCTCTATTATTAGTTTAGCTATATTTTAAGGTAAAGTTAATTCAAGGTTTTAAATAAGTGTTTAAGTTATTATAATTATATAACTTAGTATAAATACTATACAAGTAAAAAGCTACTCTTCTTACTTATTAAACTTCCTTTTAATCTCCTTAATAAATTCAACTAGCTATTAATTCATATTTCTTATTAGTAATAATCAGAATCTTTTTAGCTTAATAAGTTATATAAACTTTATTCTAAACATATAATAGACCTTTTTTTATTAAAAAATAAACTATTTATTAAAATCTTTATATAATATATTATTAGGTTTTTTTTTTAATTACTTAAAATAAAGTATTTCTATATTAATATACGTAATATATATAATCATCTCTTCTTTAGATAATGCCTATATAATATCAACTAGATTTCCTTAGCGTCTAGGATTCATAGTCTTTTTTCACATATATAATACGACTTTACTCCTTATACTTATTTCTTTATATATTAGCAGGTATCTATTAATATTATTATATTAGCTTTAATAATTATTTTTTAGATCCTTTTAGGAAACTATGTTATATTTAGTAGTTGTTTTATATTATATAACATCAAAATTGGTTTATTTAGTGCTATAGTGTACACTTTATACTTTATATATAGTATAATAAAGATTCTTGTCCAGTTTAGCTTAGTAGATAATAATAGGAATCTATCTTATATAATAGTAAAGTAAAAGTCATTTTTATCCTATCTACCTAGTTCAGCTTAATAGGTAATAATAAGTAAAATTAAGGCTTCTTAATACAAAAGACTTTCTAGTATAACCCCTTAGGTATCCCTAAGGATTTCTTGCTTTACATAAAGTATAAGATTACCTAGTAACCTAGCTATAAAGCCTAAGTCTTGTTTCTTTACTTTTACTAATCTATAATTACACAAAGTAATTACATAAATTACTAAATAACCACTAATTAATATTAAATAGATTCTCTTTTTCTAAGAGAACCCGTTTATATAATCATACTTAGGTTAAAGTTAAAGTAAACTAAAAATATATTTTCTATAATTATCTTCCTAACTATAAGACTTAGCTTTTATATATAAAATATATAATCTTATATATCCTTAAGTTAATTCAATATAAATATACTTTTAATCCCCTCAATAAATAACCAAGAGCCAAATATCTAGTCTATGCCCTCTACCATAATGTATGTCCCTGAGTCGTGCATGTCATACAACCAGCTAGTGCTATTATTCCAACACTTTATATTATAAGCTTAAAAAGGCCTTATATAGTCTAAAACAAAGCCCTAGACTCTAGTATAAGTGGTTAAGATCTATAATTATAAAACTAGGCTTTAAAGAATCCCTTTATAATAAAGGTATCTTTATAGCTAATAATAATAATATAAGAGCTATAATAGCCTATTACATAAACAATATAATAATAATAGCTCCTACAAATAAAGATATAAAATATTTCTATAATAATATAAACAAAGATTTACAAATACAAGACTTAGGAATTCCATATACGTTTTTAAAGAACAAAATATATATAAATAAAGCAAATAAGATCTTATATATTCATTAAACCAAATATATAAATAAAATACTAAAAAAATATAATAAAAAGAATACTTATCCTTATAATACGCCTATAAATCCTACTATTAAGCTTAGAAAAAATACAAGGTAAGCAACAAAAAAAGAAATAACTTAATATCAACAAAAGATAAGATCTCTACTCTTCTTAAGTCTTAAGACTAAGCCAGATATAATATATCCAGTAAATATATATGCTTATTATATAAGTAACCCATCTAAAAAGCATTTTATTAAACTTAATAAAATATAAGAATATATCAATAAATATCTTAATCTAAAATTAATATATAACTATAATATTAATTTATAGTTAGTTATATTTTTAGACTCTAATTAAGCTAAAGACTTTAACAATAAAATATTTACTACTAAATATATAAGTACTCTAAGGTACTATAATATAATAAGCTAAAATAGTATAAAACAAAAGACTATTACTTTATCTACTTATAAAACTAAATATATAGCTTTATATAAAGCTATAAAGGAATCTATATACTTATATAACTCTTTTTCCTATATATATAATAACTTAAGGTTAAATATAAGGTTAAATAAGCCTATTATTTTAATAAATAACAAGGCAACACAACATATAACAAAAAACCTAGAGCTTCATAAGAAATCTAAACATATAGATATAAGATATCACTTTTCTAAACAAGCTATCTATAATAATCAAGTCTCTTTATATCATATCTATACAAAGAATAATATAATAAATATATTTACTAAATCTATTAATAAAAAAGTATTTAAATACTTTATAGAGACTATAAATCTTAATAAAAAGAGGTTTTTACTTAAAGAAACTATAAATAATAAAGAAATACTTTCTAAAAAGAAAGTAATATAGCTTAAATACTAAGGTTTCCTCTTTATAAAATTTTTTTTTTTCTTCTTTAAAGGTTTTTAACTATAACTATAACTATAACTATTTTTCTTATAATTTTCTTTATATAAGGTTTTTATAAGTTTTTATATAAAGTAAGTTATATTTATAACTTAGATATAACTTAAGGAGAAAACTAAGAATTAAGAAGTAAAATTCTTATAATTCTTATATATAAATCTCTTTATAACTCTATAACTAAAAGTCCTATAAATATATAGTTATTTTTTCTAGATTCTTCTTGAAAAGTAACCTATAAAAGTATATATTACTATATAACTATACTAATATAAACTACTACAAACTAATACAGTCTACTACATATAAACGCATATACTTCTAAGCATTATATATATCGGCGCTTATACTTATCTATAGGCATATATAGGCATATATATATATATAAGAAACTATAAGTACCTCTTAGCGCTTAGATATACGCTTAGATATACACTTAGATACTATACGTATCTAAGAGACTTTCTATATAACTAAGAGAAATCTTTTCTACTTAGATAGTTTTATAAGAACAACGAAGTATAACGATACCTTAACGGTTATATATATATATACCTTTTCTGTCTACCTTTAGTCTTCTCTACTTTTTCTTGTAACTATTTATAAATAACCCCCTGTTATTCTTACTAAAGTAATAAAGACAATCTATACAAGGATATCTAAATCATCTATAAAGCCTTTAAAGTTATTCTTCTATAAAGAATATATTAGCTTCTATATAACTAAGGTTAAAGAATAAGTAACCCTATTTCTATATAACTAGGATAAGTTTTTTATTTTACTATATAATTACATTATTAACATTATTAAAATATATACTTAACTTATTTATATTATATAATAAAAATAAGAATAGAGTAAAAGCATTAAGGATATAATATATAACCTTTCTAAGCTAATTCTCTATTTTCATAGTACTAATTAATGTAATTAAGTTATTTACCTTAAATTATATATTTACTAATCCTAGTCCCTAGGGTATTATTATACAAAAGTTCTCCTATAAGTATATAAGGACTTAAGGTTTCTCTATAGTAAAGAACTTTACTACTCTTATATTCTATAGTTCCCTTTAATATAATAAAATATAAAGATTATATAATAAGAATTAATAAGCCTTTAATATTTTTAGTAATAAAAAAATATTTTTTATTATATAATAAAAAAATAAAAAAATATTAAAAAAACTAATATTTCTTTATTTTTTATAAATTCTTTCTCTTTATTATATAATTTATTTACTAAGTTTTTTTTTAAAGTTAAAAAGATATAAAGCAAAATCTCTCTATAGTTCTTATTTAAATATACTATATACCTAAAAGTATTAGTCTTTTATATAATTATATTCTTTATCTAAATAATTTATAAACTAATAACCCTTCTTCTTATATATAAAATATCTTTTCTTAAATATTATATAATTAAACCTAGGTTATAATAAAAGTTAACTTTTCTAAAGTTATTAAAAAGATCCTTTATTATCTAATAGTTTATTATATAATAGTTATAAGTAATTCTTATTATTAAAGTATCTTTTATTTATAAAGTTAATATTATATAATATAAACTTCTTATTTAAAGTAACTTATAATAATACTCTTAAGCTAAAAAAAAATTACTTACATATATAATATACTTTAAGATTACTTAGAGTAGTTTTTAGCTTTAGTATACTTCTATACGCTTAAGTAACTTACGTATAAAGTATAATCTTCCTTTAAAAACCTAGGCTAAGTACCTATTATATAAAAGGTATCTTATCTAAGAGTATCTCTAATACATTTATTAGATTCTTATCTAGATTATCTTATCTAACTTATACAAAAAATAAACTTATTTAATCTATTTAATAAAAAATATAATTAATATTAATATTAAAATATATTTCTAATATATTATATATCTTATCTTATCTCCTTATTAATCTAATATAATAAAAATAAAACTTTTCTATATAATTAGCTAAGATATTAAGAAATACTATATAGTATTAGTCTTTAGTAATTCTAAGACGTTAATAAAAACTAATAAAGACTTTTATTTTATTATATAAGATATTATATAGCTTACTTATATAATTCTTATTTTTTCTTTATTCCTTCTAAAAGATTAAGATTATAGTTAGCTTATATAATTTATTTTAGATTATTTATCTTAGTAATAAATTATAATACTATCTCTTTAATATAAAAGTATTATATAACCCTAGATTTATAAAAAACTCTTAACCTCTTATATAAATCTTATTTTAAAAAGCTATATTTCTTAAAGCTAATTATAACTATTCTGATATAATTAATATTTAAGTTATTTATATATTATATAAAAGTTTAATTAGCTCTATTATTAGTTTAGCTATATTTTTAAATAAAATTAATTTAAAGTTTAAATAAGTATTTAAGTTATTATAATTATATAACTTAGTATAAATACTATATAAATAAAAAGCTATTCTTTTTACTTATTAAACTTTCTCCTAATCTCCTTAATAAATTTAATTAGCTATTAATTTATATTTCTTATTAACAATAATTAAAATCCCTTTAGTTTAATAAGTTATATAAACTTTACCTTAAAATATATAATAGAACCTTTTCCTATTAAAAATAAACTATTTATTAAAATCTTTAATTAATAATATTATTAAGTTTTCCTTTAATGATTTAAAATAAAGTATTTTTATATTAATATATATAATATATATAGTTATCTCTTCTTTAGATAATACTTATATAATATTAACTAGATTTCCTTAACGTCTAAGATTTATAGTCTTCTTTTATGTATATAATAAGACTTTACTTCTTATACTTATTTCTTTATATATTAATAGTATCTATTAATAGTTATTATTATATTAACTTTAATAATTATCTTCTAAATCCTCTTAAGAAACTATATTATATTTAGTAGTTATTTTATATTATATAACATTAAAATTAGTTTATTTAGTACTATAATATATACTTTATACTTTATATATAGTATAATAAAAGATTCTTATTTAATTTAGCTTAATAGATAATAATAAGAATTTATCTTATATAATAATAAAAACAAAAGTCGTTTTTATCTTATTTACTTAGTTTAGCTTAATAAATAATAATAAGTAAAATTAAAGCTTTTTAGTATAAAAGACTTTTTAGTATAACCCCTTAAGTATCCCTAAGGATTTCTTACCTTACATAAAATATAAGACTACCTAGTAACCTAGCTATAAAGCCTAAGTCTTATCTCTTTATTCTTATTAATCTATAATTATATAAAGTAAATTATATAAATTACTAAATAACTACTAATTAATATTAAATAAATTCTTTTTTTTAAAAGAACCTGTTTATATAATTATACTTAAGTTAAATTTAAAGTAAACTAAAGATATATTTTCTATAATTATCTTCTTAACTAACGTACCTATATAGTGTTACGGTTAGATATTTGACAGTGGTGTTTTCTGTTAATAGGTAGCTGAGGTTGATACTTGGTAATAGTAAGGTAAGTCTTGTTGGTAATCTTGCTGGTCTGTTGGTGTCTGGTGATTAGTCAGGTACGTCTAGGCGTAGATAGCTTTATAGCTTTATAATAGAAGGATAATCTAAGAGTTACTTATAAGAGAGTGAATCATGAAGTTGCTTGTTGAAGAGCTATAGAAGGTATCTAGTCTAGTTGGAATGATTGTCCTTATATCTTATTATTGCCTTATTGGGACTGATCTTCTGAAGTTGGTTCTTGATGAGGACTGATCCTTGGTATGTTGGTCCTGGGTCATGGACTGCTTATTTGTTGTTGGTCTTTTTTATTTTTATGTGACTTTCCTTAGTTTTTCTGTTCTAAGAGGGGATTGACGTGTTCCTGTGCTATTCTGCATATAACCTTGTCTTGTAACTACTAGGTGCCTGTGGGGTGACCCTGGTTATGTTATGCTTGTTAGGTCATAATATTTAGGTCTTCCCTCCAAAGGTCTTGCCCTTAAGACCTCATAAGTAGGTTATTCCTTCTAGGTTAGGGAGTTATTAAATTTGTTTTCTTATTTATTCATGATGTTGATATTATGTTAAGTTGTGTAGAAAAATTAAAACTAAAGGTGAAATCTTAGAAGATAGAGATAAAAGATTGTGAGCGCTTTGTGCTTTTGGAGTTTATTGAAGCTTGTTTTGTTGTTGCTAATATGCCTTGTACTTGTTGTTTTTCATGCGAAGACTGCTTGTTGTTTTGGCAAAGGCTCTTCTTGCTGTTAAAGCTGTATTAAGGCTAAGAAGCCTTGTGATAGTGTTTTGGTGGCTTTTACTTATAAGTGTCCTTTGATTAGGTGCGGTCTTTTCTGTCTGACCTTTGTTTATAGTATAAAAATTGAATGCTTAGTAAAAGGAGTGGGATGAGAAAGAGGAGGCGACAAGTGAGGAGCTTTTGAGGCTTCACGAGGAGCTTGTTTAATTATAGTCTTTGATAGCTATTGTAGTTGGCTATTTGTCTAGGATTCAGAAAACTTAGAAACTTGTTTGTAAGCGTTAAGCTGAAACTTTTTTGTTGTGGTATATAAGAAATTGATGAGTCTGATGCCTTGGAGTTGGCATTAGATGCTCATGAACAGGGAATGGTGGAGGAGTTACAGTTCATACAGGTGCCTAATGACGTGGACTGGTTCTTGTATGGGCTTGGTGATGAGTTCTTGGACTTAGGGCTGTTGGTGTAGGTGTCTGGTTCTAAAGTGTTTGTGAGTTGTGATAGTTCTGGAGTAGCTGTTGGGAGTACTGGAGGTTCTTGATTGGTTCTTATAAGTTGTCCTTATGTTTATACCTTTTTTATTTAATGAGATATTATGCTTCTTTATTTTCCTCTTGTTTGTTGATGATTTGTTTGACTTTATATTCTGGTTTGTTTGGTTCTATAATGATGTAGTTGTTGGTGTTTGATCCTCATAGTACTGGTTTAAGCAGTGTGATATGAAAAACTGGATGGATCTTTATTATGTTTGGTAAGTTGAGTTTGAAGTTGATGTCCAAGATTTTCTGAATGATTTTGAAAGGTCTAAGTTTTTTGTAGTTTAATTTGTTACTTGGTTGTTTTGTTTTGATGTTATATTGTAGAAGATATGTGTTATTTTCTTCTTTAAAGGTTGGTCCCTTAACCCTTGATGTGTTGGCGTATTTCTTTATTTGTGTCCTGATGAATTCAAGGTCTTTGGTGGTGTTTTCTTAGATTTCTTGTAATTTGTTGTAATCTGCTATAGCCTTCAGTGCTTGTGGTCCTTGTTAAGGTTCTCTGTATGTTGTAGGCTTAAATCTGTAATTCAGGTAGAATGGGAGTTCAGGGTACTTTCTCTTATAGTACTGTTGTAGGCGAATTAGGCTATTGGTAGTAGTGGTACCCAATTGTCTTGGTTGTAGTTGATATAATATTGTAGATATTGTTCTAGTATTTGGTTAATTTGTTTGGTTTGTTTATTGGTTTGTGGGTGAAAAGCGGTTGATAGCTTGTGATTAGCTCCTAGTTGCAAAATCAGGGATTTCTAAAACTTGGATATGAACAGTTTATCTCTATCAGATATGATTTCCTTGGGTAATCTGTGGTTGCTGATGATGTATTTTTAAAAACGTGTATGCTAGGTCTTCTGCTGTGCTTGATTCTAAGTACAGGATGAAGTATGCGTATTTTGTGAGTTGGTTGATAATAACTAATATGCTGTTATAGTAGGTTTTTGTGAGTGGTTCTCTTGACTTTAGGAGTTTGACTATAAAGTCTAGAGAGATTAAATACCATGCTTTAGGTGGTACTGGCAGTGGTTGTAATTGTTTATATGGTTTGTGTAGATTGTTTTTGCTTTTCTTGTATATGTTGTAATCCTTGATTGCTAAAGCTATTTCTGCTTAAGTGACTTGTGTGTTGTAATGTTGTTGAATTTGTTTAAATGTCTTGGTAACTCCTTAGTATTTGTAGGCCTTAGTACTATGAATTTCCATGATCTGTTTAGGTGTCATTTTGCTAGTTGTGCTGGTATTGACATAGGTACTAATTATAATGAGTTTTTGTGCTGGAATAAGGTCACTGTTATTGTCTTTTTTAAGGATGACTGAGTTTCTTTTGGTATTGGGGTTTTGTGGTCTGGTCTTTGGCTTAGGGCATCAGTTCTCTTGTTTTTGGATCCTTTGATGTAAATGATTTTGAAGTTAAATTCTGATAGGAATTCAGACCATCTGATTTGTTGTTTATTAAGGACTTTAGAGTGGTGAAGTGAGTGAGGTTCTTATGGTGGTGTAGACCTTGATTTCATGTTTGGTTCTGGATAACTGAGGTTTCTATTCTTGGAAAGCTTCGATAATTGCTATGAGTTCCTTGTTGTGGAAGTGGAACTGGCATTTGTCGTAGATGTAATTGGCCTAGAATACTTCGGTGTGGTGTGCGTGTTTTTGGTTGAGGTACTTGTGGTCTCTGAATATAGGTTCCTCTAGGACGGATACTACTGGTTTTCTGTTGATTCTGGTATTGTCTGTTCTATAGAACCAGACTTCTTGATTGTCCTTATCCTTTTTGTACTGTGGTTGGTACTTGGGGTAGTCATTCTTGGTGGGCCAAGCCTTTTTGACTATTGGGTTGTTATTGAAGTTGATACTTGCTTGTGTGGCTATTGGTTTGTTTGGGTTATAACGAGTTGGGCTTTGGTTGGTTTTGTAGAGCTGTGCTTCCCTTTTATGGAAGGCTTTTTGTCCAGGGTCTGATTTGTTAGAGGATTCTTTTTCTTCTGAGAATGGTGTGAATATAATTGTTCTGGTTTTTTTCTTGATATTTTGGTAGGATGTTGATTGCGTAGAAGTTTGGTTTGATTTTTTGAGATCTTTGAGTTGTTTGGTAGCTTTTCTTTTGAGCTTGCTTGAGGGTTTGAACTCATCAAGTGATTCCTTATGTTCTTCTTTAGAGCTTGTTTTTTACCAAGTACTTTAATTAACTTTTAGGGTATGGGTTCTCTGAACCTGAGTTTTGGAGAGGAAATCTAGGTTGTTGTGGTTGCTTCTGTTCTACAGCTTATTATCTTAGTAGGCTTTCTAGGTTTGATGCTCTTTCTTTTTTAAGAGCGTTTTTGAAGTTCTCCTTAAGTACTTATTATTTCTGGAAGTTCTTTTGGGCTTGTATGCGTAGTTGAAGTTGTTCTTTGATGACTTTTAATGTGTTAGGTATATAGGGGTTGTCTTCCTTGCTTTGTGTAGCTTTCTTGGCTTGGATGAGCTTGGTGATCAGCTGTTGGTTTTATTGCTTTAGTTACTGAACTGTGGTTTGTTCTGGGTGGTTTCCTTTCTGGTTTGTTGGGAGATTGCTATAGTTCTGTGTTTAGGCTATTGTGGGTATTATCTTGCTTGTTCTTTTTGTTCTTAATGAACTAAGTAGTTGTCGTTAAAGTAGGTGGTCTAGTTTCTTTGTTTGTGGGAATTTCCTTTTTTGTTATGTTAGTTTTCTTAGTGCTTTTAGGTATGGGTCGGTTCTGAAGTTGTTTAGGTTGCTTGTAGTCTTTGGCTATATGGCTAGGCTTTTGTAGTTGTAGCATTTGAAGTTCTTTGGATCCTAGTGGTTCTGGTGAGGCTTTCTGGTTGTAGCATTAACGTTTATGGTCTACTGTGTTGCTTATAAGAGGTGCTTAGCTTATTGTGCTGTTAGTTGTTCTACTAATATGAGTTAGGCTATGAGTTCCTAGGTCTTTGTGGTATATACTTTCTGCTGGTATTTGGTTAAGGGTAGTGTGTTTTTCCTTTTTCTTTTGCTGTTCATACAGTCTAGTATTGATTCTGACTGCGATTTCTATGTATTGTAGGAAGTTGTTTGGTTGGTTGAGCTTAGATAGCTTGTCTTTTACTTTTTTCTTAAGTCCTTGGTAGAACATGAAGATCTTGGTGTTGTTGGTGTAATCAAGTTGTGCGCAGATTCTTTGGAACTCTGTAGCGTAGTTGGTGGCTGACTTGGTTTGTTTGAGATTTGCCAAGTCTTATTTGGCTTGTTATTTTTCGTCTGGGTCCTAGAATAATGATTTCAAGGTGTACTTGAATCCTACAAAGCTTCTGAAGATTTGCTGGGTTTCTAGGTTGTAGTATTCCAGCGTCTTGTTGTCTAGGTAGTCTTCTAGGTAGGGCTTGAACCAAGAAAGGACTTGTCCTCTGAAGAAGGTGTCTATATGGATGATTCTCTTTGTTTCTGTATAGAAGTTACCAGAGTGGAACGTCTGGTAGGTCTTGACCTGTATTAAGAATCCTTTAAGCGTTCTAGGGGTCTTGTTATAGGTGGTGAGGGAGTTAAGCTTAAGTTTCTCTTGTCTATTCACTGGGGTTAAGATGATGTTGGTAGCAGCTTAAAGAGTGTGAACTTTTTTTTTGAGGTTGTTGGTTTGTTGGACTTTAGCTTAAAGTTGGTTAAGGAGTGTTATGTTATTGTTGAATATTTGTTGCATGTTTGTAATGTCCTTGTAGCCTTCTTGAGTTATTTGGCTATTTTAGTACTGTTGTCCTTGTCGCTAGAGGACTTGGCGCTCTTCATTTCCTGGTCCAAGCTTATGGGTTTAGGGGGTGTGATTGCCTTTCCTTTGGATCTGCTGGAAGATGAAGTCGGGGTGGCTTTGGAGGATATTGTTACTGTTTAGTGAGTATTAAGGTTAACTTACTAAATAGGAGCAAGTAAAGTGTTATGGTTAGATATTTAATAGTAGTGTTTTTTTGCTAATAGGTAGCTGAGGTTAATACTTGGTAATAGTAAGGTAAGTCTTGTTAGTAATCTTGCTGGTCTGTTGGTGTCTGGTGATTAGTTAGGCATGTCTAGGCGTAGATAGCTTTATAGCTTCATAATAGAAGGATAATCTAAGAGTTACTTATGAGAGAGTGAATCATGAAGTTGCTTGTTGAAGAGCTATGGAAGGTATCTAGTCTAGTTAGAATGATTGTTCTTATATCCTATTATTGTCTTATTGGGACTGATCTTCTGAAGTTGGTCTTTGATGAGGACTGATCCTTGGTATGTTGGTCTTGGGTCATGGACCGCTTATCTGTTGTTGGTCCTTCTTATTTTTATGTGACTTTCCTTAGTTTTTCTGTTCTGAGAGGGGATTGACGTGTTCCTGTGCTATTCTGCATATAACCTTGTCTTATAACCGCTAGGCGCCCGTGGGGTGACCCTGGTTATGTTATGCTTGTTGGTCGTAACATATAGTAAGTCGCAGATCATAGTGAGTCGCACACTCTTTCTACTCTTCTAACCTTTTATAAGTTAATTAAACTACAATATACAAAATCAATTAAAACTATATATTACCCTCTTTCTTATTACTATCCTAAACTACTTCACAAGTTATATATTATATCCAGGCTTTCTGTAATTGCTATATCGTTATACGCGTAGTTTAGTACTTTCTATATAACTCTCCTTCTAAGGTTATTCTATCCTTTAGTATTAACACTACCCTTTCTACTTATAGTACCTTTACTTCAGTAGTATTAAGTAACCTCTAAGATATAGTCTAGTCTTTTTTACCTTTTAGCGCTTACTTAGTATCTTTATCCTTATATAAAGCTTATAGTTCTTAGCCTTAATAATAATAAGCCTATAAGCTAACTTACTAATACCTTTAGCTTAGAAGTTAATTACTTTATATATTAGTGTTAATAAGCTACTTTAATGTACTTAGATCTTCTTTTTAAGAGAAGAAATACTTTATATACCTTTTAGTACTATAGTTAATATCTTTACGTCCTAAGAGCTTTAGCTACTTAGCTATAAGTTTAATAGTATTAGTGTTTTAGTTTAAAATCTAAGTAAAAAAGAACTACTTTAAGGTTAAAAGGTATAAGATTTATTTATTTAAAATTAGCTTATATATTATTTTTACTTATTAAAGTAAAAAATACTACTTTTAAAGTAAAAAAAAAGTTATTCTTAGTAAATATAAAATTTATATTTAATATTATTTTCTTAATTTTTTTATTATAAGTACTTTAATAAGCTAAAGTACCTAATATTAAGAAGCTAAAGCTTATATAATAAATAAGGAGGTATATTAAAGTAATAATATTCTGTTTTTTATAGTATTTATTAAAGTTAATTAATTTATAGTTATTATAACTATTAAGGATTAAGAGGTAATAAGAACTTTTTATATAAGACTTATATACTAATTAAAGTACTTTAACTAATTTAAGCTAATATTATTATTATTTATGTTGGAATAACAGCACCAGCTGGTTGTACGACACGCACGACTCAGGGACACACATCATGGCAGAGGGCACAGACTGGATATTCGGCCCTCGGTTATCCATTGAGGGGATCAAAAGTATATTCATGCCGAACTGACTCAGGGACGTACAGATCATATATCTTGTGTACGAAAGCCAAGTCTTGTAGTTAGGCAGATAATCACGGAAAATACATCTTTGGTTCACCCTAACTTTAACCCGAGTACGATCGTACAAACGGGTTCTCTCAGGAAAAGAGAATCCATTCAACACTGATCAGTGGTTGCTTGGCAATCCGTGCGATTGCTTTGTGCAATCACAGATTAGCAAGAGTGAAGAGACAAGACTTAGGCTTTACGGCCGGGCTACCGGGTAGTCTTGCACTTCGTGCGAGGCGAGAAATCCTCAGGGATACCTAAGGGGTCACGCTAGAAAGTCTCTTGTGCTAAGAAGCCTTAATCCTACCTATTGTCGCCTGCTAAGCTGAACCGGGTAGATAGGATAAAGACGACTTTTGCTTTACTATCGTACAAGACAGATTCCCGTTGTCGCCTGCTAAGCTGAACCGGACGAGAATCTTTATTGTACCGTACGTAGAGTACAAAGTGTGCGCCACGGCACCAAACAAACCAATTTTGACGTCGTACGATACGAAACGACTACCGAACACAACATGGCTTCCCAAGAGGATCCAGAAGACAATCGTCAAAGCCAATATGACAATATTGATGGATACCTGCCAACGTACGAAGAAATAAGTGCAAGAAGCGAAGTCCCACTGCACACGTGGAAGAAGACTGTGAATCCTAGACGCTGGGGAAATCCAGTCGATATTACACAGGCACCGTCCGAAGAAGAGATGACTACGTACATTGCGTACATCAACATGGAAATGCTTCATCTTAGGCAATCAAAGGAAAACCTGACAATATCACTGTACGAAGATTTTAACGAATGGTCTACCTTCCAATGGGAAAAGGTCTATCGTGCGTTCAGGGCAGAGTTCATACGACTTATTGAGCTAAAGGGATTCCGATTACCACCAATAAGAAATGTGAATCAACAGCTAGTTGAATTCATCAAGGAGATTGGGAGGAAGTTTGATGAGCAAGAAGAACAGCTTTCTACTCGTACAGCACTTACACCAAGTCGTACGATTACAACAACTCAAACACCTGTTCGAAACCCTGAATCAACTTTACCCCAAAACACAGCTGAACCGACAACAGAGCCAATCAGCCCCCGTACGATACACAGACAACTCAAACATCAATTGTACGAGAGCAGTCACAATCAGCTTCAGGAAACATGCCTCCTGGAACAAGATTCACACAGGAGGTTGAGAGTTTCCCACAAATCCAGGGTCGTACAACACCTTTACATCAAGGAGACAGCATCTATGACCTACCACCAAGACGAATAGTCCAGAATGGATTGTGCGAGCCAACTACAATCTCAATCTTCCAGAAGGGATGGAGAAAGGACAGGAATTATACGGGCAAGCCGTACGATATCCTGTACGACAAGGCAAAGGTCTTTATCAGTTTTTTGTCGACGCCTCAGGATCACTGAAGACCAATACCATGCAGTATTTCCTGATATCTTGGCTGATCGTGCGGAAGAGTTTTATCTCCATCACATTGGACCAACAAGGAGATGGGACGAGATGTACAACATGTTAGAAATGCACTTTAAACACTAACATCAACCACACTCTCTATTGGACAGATTGGACAAGTCTATCCTTCGCACGAGTCAGACAAGACAATCCAGACAAGAATCTGATGGACGTATTAGAGATACTCTTAGACAAGATACCCCTCGTACAGCGGGCACTTGGCCCAGGTTTTCAGGGGAGATTATGCTTCGTACGCAAGTCACCCAAGCGTGCAGAGGTGTACCAGAGCTAGAAACTGCTCTAAGCAATCTTAAAGCACATCACACATGCGAACAATTCTTTTCTAGCCTAAGAGCATCACTACAAGTCGCTTTAGACAGGAAGTCTATGTCGCACGACATCAACTTTGTGGATAGAAGATACTCTAACAACAAGAGTTACCCACGACCATCGTACAATAGACCGTCAGACAACAGAGGATCTTCTCGACAACCTTGGAAAGGTCAACCTTCATCACGACCTAGGTTTAATCGTGCAATATCTAAGAAAAGATGTTTTGTGTGCAAGAAGGAGGGTTGTTGGTCTACGAATCATTCGGACGAAGAACGTAATCGTGCGAAAGACCAATACCTTCAGGCATGCGGTATACTTGAACAAGAACCACAGAGAGATTTTGCCTCGTACCTTCTTGACTTTGAAGGAGAAAACCCAGTGGACGAATCGTGCGATGAGGAGGGAGAATTCACAGGAGATGAAGAGACATCAGCTTTCCTAATGTCTTCTTCATTCTTCCATCGCACGACAGGGGAGGATATTTTTCATTACCAAAGACGTCAGAGGCCTGTCAATTCTTGTTGCACGATCCTTATATCTCATCGTACCAAGGGGAACTATGGGATACAGGAGCAGCGAAGTTCTCTACCGTAGGGAAACCTCAAGTGCTTGCATACCTACGGGAGAACCCTTGTACGGCAATATCCTGGGGACCAGGATCAGCAAACGTACGATTCGGGCAAATGACTCAATCACATCGGTTGGCACTATGGAAATGGAGAATCAGCTTGGAAAGGTTACGTATCACATCCTTGATGCTCCTACTCCGTTCCTGTTTTCATTGTACGATGCAGACAGGTTAGGTGCATATTTCAACAACGTCGACAACGTGATTGTACGGCAGGATGGAAAACCTATCCCAGTCGTACGGAAATGGGGTCACCCATTCTTCAACCTTAGTCGCACAGAGGCCAGCATGTTCTTCACAGAAGGACAACTCCGAAGGCTTCACAGACGATTTGGACATCCTCGTACGGACCGTCTTTACCACCTCCTGAAGAAGGCTGGGCATCACAACATTGACATCAACATTCTAGAAAAGGTCCAGAAGTTTTGTCATCATTGTCAATCGCACGACTCAGCACCGAAGAGGTTTAAGTTCACACTTAAAGACGAAAGCTACTTCAACTATGAGATAGTTGTGGATGTCGTACGACTAAGAGACAAGAACGCCTTACACGTTATCGACACAGAGACAAGCTTCCAAGGAGCCACCTTCCTGAAGTCCTTATCTGCACGAGATACGTGGAATGCACTTTGCAAGTGCTGGATCAGCACGTACATTGGTCCACCAGACCATATCGTACATGACCCAGGTACAAACTTCGCATCAGCAGAATTCAGGAACTATGCCGACATCATGGGCATATCGTGCGAAGAAATGCCAGTAGAAGCCCACTGGGCAGTAGGCAAGATAGAAAGAGCTCACGCTCCTCTGAGGCGTGCGTACGATATCTTGTATGCTGAGCTTGGGCACAACACGGACGAGGAAACCATCCTCCAGATGGCTGTGAAGGCATTGAACGACACAGCTGGTCCGCACGGCATCGTACCTACACTACTTGTCTTTGGTACATATCCAAGGATTAACAAGGACTCACCTCCATCGCCCGAAATCACCCAAAGGGCAGAAGCAATCCAAAAGGCAATGAAAATGCTTCAGAGCATTCGTGCAGAAGTAGAGATCAATCGTGCGATCAACACCAGAAATGGCCCTAACCTCCAGAGCATACTATCACTACCGATCCAGAGTGAGGTTCTAGTATGGAGAGAAAACAAGGGATGGACTGGACCGTACAAAGTCCAGGCTATAGAAGGCCATACGGTGACAGTCAAGATGGTCAATGGTCCTACACAGTTTCGTGCGACACATGTCAAACCATACCATCAAGACACAGCACAGTCAGATTCAGATATCGCACGACCTATTCCTCAGAAACAGCCAAACAAGAGAGGAAGACCAAAGAAAGGCCAGAGAAGGGCTGTACGACAATCACCACGTACTAATCAGGCATTTCTATCTCAGAAAGAAAAAGACCACAAGGAGTTAGCAGAAAAGTTACGGCTTGACAATGTGATTACAACACCAGGTGCTCCGTACGAAGAGTCAGACCAAACAGAGATAGACAACCTTATTAACCAGGGAGTCTTTACCTTTGTACCGTACAATCCAAAAGAGCATGACCACCTCCGTATCTACAAGACACGGATGGTACGAGAGATCAAGAACTTGTCATCTAAGCCGTACGAGAAGTCAAGACTTGTCGTACAAGGGTATGGGACTGGGAGAAAGAAGAACTCTTAACCCAGGCACCTACTATCCAACGGATGAGCCAAAGGCTCATACTTGCGATTGGACCTACCCTCGTGCGAGACTACAAATGCAAAGGGGAACTCAGAGACATAACCCAGGCATATACACAATCGGACGATCGTCTAACCAGGACGATTATCGCACGACTACCCAAGGAGTTAGAAGACAAATACCCTAAGAACACACTTCTCCATATCTTGAAACCACTATACGGCCTAGCAGAGTCAGGCCTATACTGGTACAAAACCTATTCTGAGCATCACAAGAAAGATCTGAAGATGACAGAGTCAACGTACGATCCATGCTTGCTGTATACAACAGAAGGACCGGATACCTTCGGGATTACAGCTATACAGACAGACGATACACTTAGCTTTGCTACACCTGCCTTCTCCCAGAGAGAAGAAGAAGAGCTGAGAAGGAAAGGACTTCGTGCGAAACCAAAGACCACCTTATCGCCCAACAGTGAAATTGACTTTAATGGGGGAAGGATTCAATCGCACGATGACCATATTACCTTTACTCAAAAAGGCCAGGCAAAGCACCTGAAACTCGTTGATCCTGATGCGCACGATGCACATCAGCAGTATGTTTCCCAAAGGGCAAGAGGAGCATACCTCGCATCTATCTGTCAACCAGAGGCATCATACGACCTGTCAACTGCAGCCCAAACTAAGGAACCTGGTAAGAAGGATATTGAAGCTTTGAATGTACGACTTCAGTGGCAAATCGATAACTCTACACGAGGTCTTACATATATCCCTCTTGATCTCCATCGTGCGAAGATGTATATCTTTACAGATGGATCATTTGCAAACAACTCAGATCTATCGTCACAACTTGGATTTGTTATTATACTAGCTGAGGAAACAGCTCGCACGACAACAGACTTCCAGATCAAAGGAAACATTATACACTGGAGTTCAACAAAGTGCAAGAGAGTCACACGAAGCGTACTTGCAAGCGAGTTGTACGGGATGACCACAGGATTTGATAGTGGGATATCCCTTAGTACGACACTCACCAAGATCCTTCATACATTACAACTCCCAAGGATTCCAGTTATCATCTGTTCAGACTCACGATCTCTATATGAGTGCCTCGTACGACTAGGCACAACAGATGAAAAGAGGCTTATGATTGATATTATGAGTCTACGTGAGTCGTACGAAAAGAAAGAGATCTCAGAAGTGAGATGGATTGATGGGAAAGATAACCCTGCCGACGCCTTCACCAAGAAATCGCCAAACTCAGCACTTAGACAATTGATTACAACAAACACATTAAGGATTCGAATCGAGGCGTACGTTGAAAGATTAGGAGAAAACACTTGACAATTAATTCGTACGACCTCACCGCCGTACGTAACCAACTATCTGAAAACGAAGTGTAACCTCAAGAAGGTATCTGATATACCTGACCACTACCAATGCCGATCTCAATGTCGGATCGTACCTCCACCATATCCACAACCTTCCCGAATTACCATATCGTGCAATCCATCTGATTGTCGTACGAGATTTCAGGGAAGAGAAGTTGTGCGATTACTCCTTATCGATAACCATGGGGCTGGCAGAAGTGCCAAGGAAGCGACCGCCCTTGCCGACGTTCTTGCCAAGCTTGCTGCCAGGCGTACGAGGCTCACGAGCATTGGTGACGTTGGGAGCCTTGTAGTTGCTGGGGCCGCCGTTGTCATCATCGTCATCATCATCGCCCGGGTTGTCGGACGAATCAACATCTCGACCGCGGTGGGTGCAGCGAGCGCCGTGCGACTGCTAGACGCACTCGGCGCAGGCGCCACCCTGAAAGGTGGGAATGCGGGTGCACTGGCGGAAGCGCGGGGAGTCAGTAGTCGCGCATTTATTGCCACAAGCAATGGCCGCACGACCACGAGACTGAACCAAGACCGCAAGGAAGTAGCCCTGGCGGCGGATGATGCTGGCAACAAACTGCTGGACAGAAGTGTTGCTAGTGACGCGGATCTCGATATCGCGCGACGGCATGTTGATGATGAGACGCTCCTCATCCTGCAGTCAAGGTTAACGTACGAAGACAAGGTAAGGACAAAAGCAACGTACGTTGATGGCCAGAGCCAACAGAAGAGCGCGATTGTTGGCGTTGCCAGTCGGAAGACGAAGCCAACGACCACCGGACGCATCGGTATGCATGCCGATGTTGCCGAAGATCGAACCACCGGTGGCAGCGAGAGACATGATGGATTGATCGTGCGAGGTGCTACTGATGAATCAGTAAGAGGAAACGTACGAGAGGAAATCCTACGTACAAGTAGTTGTTGTTGGAGTTGATTGAGGAAGAAGGGAAGATCGTCGTTGATCGATTGTATGAGAAAACGACGCGTGCGAAGGGTGAAGAAGAAAAGAAAAGAGGAAAAGAAAAAACAAGTGAGAAGGGTTTTAAATACCTAAGGTTACCGTACGAAGGAAGGAAGGTACGTTAACAGCAGGAGCAGAAGTGAAGTCAACGAGGAAGGAGGGAACTTCACCAACACGTGACTTGCCTGCTCAACCAGGCAAGAAGGGAATGGACAGTTGCCTGGAGTTTTGATATTGGTGATTTATCGTACAACGCAAGTGGCCTAACCCACAGGGTTGTACGATGAGGTTATTGATGTCACAATCAGCGCAACCTGATTGGACACCGCAGGGAGTCGTGCAGTCACAAAAGAAAAAGTTGTGAGTGTTGGAATAACAGCACCAGCTGGTTGTACGACACGCACGACTCAGGGACACACATCATGGCAGAGGGCACAGACTGGATATTCGGCCCTCGGTTATCCATTGAGGGGATCAAAAGTATATTCATGCCGAACTGACTCAGGGACGTACAAGATCATATATCTCGTGTACAAAAGCCAAGTCTTGTAGTTAGGCAGATAATCACGGAAAATACATCTTTGGTTCACCCTAACTTTAACCCGAGTACGATCGTACAAACGGGTTCTCTCAGGAAAAGAGAATCCATTCAACAGTAATAGTCTTCTGTTTTATACTATTCTAGCTTATTATATTATAATACCTTAAGGTACTTATATATCTAGTAATAAACATTTTATTATCTAAGTCTCTAGCCTAATTAGAGTCTAAAAATATAACTAACTATAAATTAATATTATAATTATATATTAATCTTAGATTAAAATATTTATTTATATATCCTTATACCTTATTAAGCGTAATAAAATACTCTTTAAATAAGTTACTTATATAATAAGCATATATATTTACTAGATATATTATATCTAGCCTAATCTTAAGACTTAAAAAGAGTAAAAATCTTATCTCTTATTAATATTAAGTTATTTCTTCTTTTATTACTTACCCTGTATTTTTCTTAAGCTTAATAGCAGGATTTATAAGCATATTATAAAAATAAGTATCCTTTTTATTATACTTTTCTAGTATTTTATTTATATATTTAGTTTAATAAATTTATAAGATCTTATTTACTTTATCTATACATATTTCATTCCCTAAAAAACATATATAGAATTCCTAAGTCTTATATCTATAAATCTTTATTTATATAATTATAAAAATATTCTATATCTTTATTTATAAAAGCTACTATTATTATATTATCTACATAACAGGCTATTATAGCTCTTATATTATTATTATTAGCTATAAAGATACCTTTATTATAAAAGGATTCTTTAAAGCCTAGTTTTATAATTATAAATCTTAACTACTTATACTAAAATCTAAGGCTCTATTTTAAACTATATAAGGCCTTTTTAAGCTTATAATTTAAAGCTTTTTCTATTATATTATCTATATATTCTAAAGTATTTATTTTATAATTATAAAAAAAACCTATAAATAATTTTACCTATATTTCTTTATCTATATTAATATAACAAAAGGCATTAGAGATATTAAATTACCTAAAAAACCAGCCTAGCTTTATTCCTATTATAAATATAGCTTTATAATTCTTAGGTTTACAGGTAATACTAAAGGTTTCTAGATAATTAATACCTATATATTAATTAAAACCTTGTACTACCTACCTAGCTTTATATTTTAACAGGTTATTATTTATATCTGTTTTTAATTTATATACTTATCTTCCTCCTAAAGGCTTAATTCCTTTAGGCAAAAAAAGTATTATCTAAGTATACATATTATATAAGTTATTAACCTCTAAAACCATTACTTAAATCTATTTATTTCTAGAAGTAAAGATTATAGCCTTTTTATAGGTAGTAGAGTCTTTATCTATTATTATAGTAAAGATATATATAGCTTTATTAAACCTATTTATCTTATTATTTTAATTATTTATAGTAGAAAGTATTAGTTTAATTATAAGGTAGTCTTTTATAGTATATAAAGCGCTTTCTTAGTCTACTACTTATTTATAGTCTTTAAGCTTATTATTATCCTACTTAGGAATTTCTACTATTATCTTAGATTTATTATTATTATTATTATTATAATTATTACAATTATAATTATTATAATTATTACAGTTATAATTATTATAATCATTACAATTATAATTATTATAATTATTACAGTTATAATTATTATAATCATTACAATTATAATTATTATAATTATTACAATTATAATTATTATAATTATTATTATTTGTTATATTATTATTATTTATTAGCTTTATATTTATACCTCTACAATTTAAGCCTTCTCTTCTACTTTTATAGTTATATAGAAACATCTTATTATTACTACTATTTTCTTTATTATTTATATTTATATTATTATTATTAATAATAGAAGATATAAACTGATTTTCTAGAATAACTATATCTCTAGTCTAAAAGAAAGTTTTCTTTTAAAAATTATATACTTTATATATATTATTTCTATAGTTAAGTACTATAGCCTTTATAGCTTTACTATTTAGCTTTTTTATCTTAAGATCCTTATTCTTATAGTAATATATAGATCTAAAAGTTACTATATTATTAATATTAGGTTTTATATTATTACTTATTTTATAAGAGGTCTTATAGTTAAGAGCTTTATAAGGGGTTATATTATATAGATCTACTACTATTAAAGCAGATTCTCTCTATAGATATAAAGGTAAATTTACCTATAAAAGTATAGCCCTTATTTTATTAGTTATAGTTCTTATTACTCTTTCTATTATACTATTAAGCTTATAAGTATAAGGTACTTTTATATTATGATTTATCCCTTTAATTATATAGGTATAATTTATAATATCGTTATTAAATGCTAGACCGCTATTTATATTAAAGTCTTTTATCTTATTCTTATTTATATTATTCTTATTTATATATTCTAGAATAGTAGTATTAACTTCTTCTACTTCTTTAGTTCTAAGTAGTTTTATAAATATAAGTCTAGATTTCCTTTCTAAGAAGATAATAAACTATTAATATTTATTATAGGTAAAAGGTATTATAGGTCTATAAAGATTAAAAGAGACTTTTTCTATATATTTATAATTCTTATTATAGTAATTAAAATACTTATTAACTTTAGTAGTAAAGTTTACTTTTATATAAGTATTACAAGTATAGTTTTCTTTTATTATATTATTAGTTATATTTATATTACCTTTTAGTTATATTAAGACTTTTTTATTTATATATCCTAGTTTATTATACTACTTTTTATAGTTATTAATCTCTTATTATATATAACTTTCTTATATTTATAAGGTTTTCTTCTTATATTTATAGTATTTATATATTCTTTATAGTTATTAAGATCCTTTTTATTTAAAACCTTTATATTTAAGTAATATAAATTATTTTTTATATTTGTTACCCTTGCTAATAGACACAGGAGGTCTACCACTATATAAGGTAGACCTCCTACAAGGTCATTAAGGGAATCAACTTCTTTCACCTCTATCTTCTAGATCTTATCTTTAGTAAAGCAGGTTTACTACATTAACCATAAGGTCTATTAGACTACATAATAAATCTAACTACTCCTCTGAAAGACTTACTTTACTAGAGGGGTAACAAGTAATAGCACAACCTCCTACTTTATTCCTTAGCTCTTATTAAAAAACAAATTTGCTATATAAATCTTATCTCTTATTAAAGTAAATAACTAAAAAGTAAACCTTAGTTTAATAAAAGCAATAATATAATAACTTACTTTATACACTATTACATTAACGCTAACATTAAGTATAACTAATAATAAGACCTAAGAGACTAAAGTACTATAGTTAAATCTAGAACCTTATAAATATACTTAAATACCTCTTATTAATTAAGTTAACTATACTATTACTACTATAACAGTAGTAGTAAATATATAGCTAAACAAATTAAAAAGCAAAATTTTTAAATTAACTTTATACTATAAAATATAACTAACCTATACTTATATCTAAGATATCTACTATATATAATACTTTATTAAATAAAAGCTAAATAAACTATTAGTTTATAGTCTCTTAGATAGCTTTAATAGAACTATACTTAACTATTTATAATATCTTAGTATATTAACTTTAATAATAAATAATATAAGATCCCCTTTTTTAACAATAAAGCTTATATCTTATTATTATATTCTCTTAAGCAAGATCTTAAAAGAAAAATCAAAAGGTACCTATAAACAGCAAAGCAGATTATTCAGCTTACACACTAAGACAAGCTCCTCAGAGACAAAGACGTAGTTAATAACATGTCTTTAATCTTAGAGAACTAAGGTAGCCTAAGTAACTAGCCTAAGACTATTATTACAGCTATAGATCACAAGGTAAGTAACCTGCTATAAGGATAGCACTAAACCCCCTTTTAGCTAAGAGACTTAGCCTTACTACTATTTCTAATAACTAGGGGCATATTAGGATTATCAGGGAACAAAATAAGGTCTTTACTATATCTAATACCTTTAACTAACACTAACTTTATATAAGAACTAATAAGTAAAGCAGAAGATCACTAGACCTTTATTTGCCTAGGTAGTCCTCTACTAGTAATAACAAAAGAACCCTAGGATATACTAAGGTTAACCTTTATAGTCTAGTAGACTAAGACCTTAGACACTATACTTATATAGCTTATTAGTAAGTTTACTAATATTCTTTATAATATATAGTTAAATATACTAACCTTAGTATTAATAATAATATTATTCTTATAAATAATTATTTAAGTATAGAGATTAATAAAATATAGAATCTTTTAGCTTAATACCTTATATAATAAATTCCTTAAAAAAAAGGTATTTTTTAATAGAAAATAGGTCTATTACTATAATATAAACCTCTAAATATAGTTAATTATAATAAAGGCTATAATAAAATCTATAAAGAACACTTTATATTAAAAGCTATTTAAACTTTTATAAAAAGCTACTATTATTTAATATTAAAAATAACTTTTTATTATTAAATAAATTATACTTATTTTTAGTCTTAATAACTAGTTTATAGCCTTAAAGAAAATCTTTAGTTTATATTTAAGTATTACTAAAAATTAGTTTAATATATACTTATATATAGCTTAAAATAACCTTAATAAAAAACTAATTAAGACTTTTACTATAATAGCTTTTATTTATACTAAAGTATAAAAAGATATTACTAACCTCTAACTACTTATTTATTTTAAATTAACGTTATATTTATATCTATACTTATTATATCTAAAGCTACAAGAAAATAACATAATTAACGTATACCTTATTAAGGCTAAGGAAAAATAGTAGGTACTCTAAGATGTACTTAAAGAGAAAATAAAGCTAGTAATTTACTTTTTAGACCTAGGCTTAGTAGGTTAAAAAGAGGATAATAAAGGGAATAATAAGAGTATATATTATAGAAATAAGGCTAAATACTAATTATATAACTATAAGATATAGCTATAAAAATAATAAGTAAAGCTATAAAAAAGGCAAAAATACTTAAACTAATAAGAATTTAAGAAAGATTATAGCTAACCTTAACGCTAAGAATACTTAACGCTAAGTATACAAGATTAGCTATTATACTAACTTATACGCTAAAAATAATAATTTAGTAACTAGGACTAGTAGTAACCTTTTTTCTACTACCTTTACTAAACATAACAGCTATAGAAACTATACGTTAAGAATATAAGTATAAGCGTTAATACTTACTAGGTTAAGAGTATAATCTATAAGAATAACCTAGACGCTAAAGAGGTTACTAGTAACCTAATAAGTTAAAGATACTAAGTTAAAAATAAAAGTAAAGATAAAAAAGATAATAATAACCCTTTAAAATTAGTAACAAACTTCATTAAATTATACACTATAAGAAATAAACTAATAAGTCTAATATATATAACTTTTCTACTAGTAGTACCCTTAGTATTAGAAAAAGCTTTACCTTACTACTAAACGCTAAAAGTAGTAGAGGTATTTATTATATAGCCTAAGATTATCTAATTATAAAGGCTAACTTATAACTAAATATCCTTAATAACCTAATAATAGTAATATATATAAGGCTTAGTATTATATTAAACCTAAAGAAATAAACAATAGAAGTATACCTTAATATAAGAAGCATAATAACCTTTATAGACTACGCCTAGATTACCACGTTTATATAGAATACAAAGTAGAATTATAATTACTAGTATATACTAAACAAAGTTAAGGTAAACGTTTAAGTTAAAAGAAAAGTCTCTTTTAATTTCTATATCCTTAGTACTATAGCTAATAATCCTATAAATAGATACTTCTATATAAAAGCTAAGGTTATTAACTACTTAGCCTTAAGACTATTATTAGGTATACTATTCTATATTAAACACAAAGTTAAGATTAAATTTATACTTTTATAAGTTACCTTCTAATCTACATATAACCTTATAATACTAGTCCAGATTATATAATAGCTAATACTAGTTAAACATTAAGTTTAAGCTATACACTAGGTTACTATACTACTAAGTCAAAAAGTCTTTTTTACAGTTAACTTTAATAACCTTTTATTACTATAAACAAAAGAACTATAAGATCTTAAAAACATATACTACTTCTACTCTATAAAACCTAATATACTAAACGTTATACTATTATAAAATACACTAAAACGCCTTATTATAAGAAATAATAGCCTTAATACCCTTATTATTCACTTAAAAGAATACTTAAAGACTATTACTAATAGAGAAGTATAAGTTAATATGTACCACGTTAGATAGGCTAAGGTAGTATACTTGCTATAAGACCTGTTAAGGAACCTGCTAAGTGTCCTTAAACTAGGTAAACAAGTAAGAAGTAATTCCCTAAGAGCCTAACTAACAACAAAAAGGCCTAACCTATATATAATCCTTAACTATAAAGTATTAAAACTAGTAAATATTCTATATTAAACGTCTAGCTAAAGAGTCTTTACTACAGTAAATAGCCCTTAATAAGTAAAAGTATATACTAGAATCCTAGATAAATTTAACATATAGTAAAACAAAGGTATTATTTTAATAAAAGATAAGAACTAAATATAAGTTAACTTAGTAGAAGAATAATAAAATTAGAAGACGCTAGTATAGTTATACCTTTTAAAGTATATAAATAAGGTCTTCTTTAATAACTATTATAATAAACTTTATAAGGCTAGAAAGATAAGCTAGATAAGATAATTAGCTTTAATTACTTACCTAACTTTTATTATAAATTATATAGTAGATAATAAGCTTAAAGCATAACTAGTTATAGACCTTAGGCTACTTAACAAGGTTACTATACCTAATATATACCCTCTTTTAGACTAAGACAACATTATTAATACAATATAAGATAAATCTAGAATCATAGTCTTAAATACTACAGGTTTTTTCTATTAATTACCTATCTATTTAGCCTACTAAGACAAAATAGTTATTATTTCTTTTAAGGAGCTTAAGAAGTCCTATGTTATTCTTATAGGCTTTAAGAATACGTTTATGTTTATATAGAAATATATAAACTAACTATTTTATAAGTATTAAAAGCTTATAAAAGTATATATTAATAATATTATTATTTTTAATAATAATAATAAAAACTATATTAAATATCTTAAGATTATCCTTAAAATTATTAAAAAAAACTACTTTTACTTATTAGTAATAAAGTTATTTATAAAATACTTTAGTATTAAACTCCTTAGTTATATTATTAATAGTAATAGAATTACTTATATAAATAACTATATTATAGTATTTAAGAAAATTAAGTTCTTATTATTAATAGTAGCCTTAAAAACCTACTTAGGTATAATAAGCTAGCTTAAGGAAAGTATTTTCTAGTTTAACGTTATATTTTCTTTACTATAAAACAAAAAAAAACTTCTTTTTACTAAAATAAGGTTAAAAGGAAAACTTTAAGCTATATTTAACTAAACTACTTAATAAAAATAAGTGCAAAAAGCTATATTTAAAAGTATTAACGCTAAATATATTATATTTAATATACTCTAAGATAACTTTTACTACTAGGCTTTTAGATTCTACTATAACCTATACTAAGCCCTCTTTTTTAAGATTCATACTTATTAAAATGCTTTTAGCCTTTTTATCTTTTAGCCTTTTTATCTTTTAGCTAAACATTAACTAAGATAAGACTAAGATCCCTAGCTATAATATCCTTATTAAGTATATTTATCTTGTCTTTTTCTTGTCTAGAGCTACTTTAAAGACTAAAAAGGCCTATAAGGCTATAAAAGTAAAAGTTATAATAGTCGTCTAGGCTATCTATAAGCTCTATAAAATAGTCTAGTCTAATAGCTTACTAATTAATATCCTTATAGATTATATAGTAATAATAGATATAGTAATACATATTTTACTTACAATAATAAACCTTAATAAAGCTAACTTAAAACTTATAATAATAGTAATTTACTTATTATAATTTAAATTCTATATTACTTATATCTTAAGTAAACTTAACGTTATACTAGACATATTATTATAGTTATCTATATTTAAAGGTAATTACTTTAAAGCTAAAACTAGTATAAAAGACGAATTAGTAGATATTATAGTAGTAGTATACTATATAAAAAATAGAATAATTATTAACTAAAAGACTAAGATCACTATACTAAAAATCACAAACAATTTCAGAAGTAAGCTTAAATAAAAATACTAATAGAATAAAAAATACTAAAGGATTCTATTATAATAACAAGTAGTAACTAAGAAAAACAAGAAATACGTTACTCTTAATATAACTTAATATAAAAATAAGGTCTTACTATAAGTTATTAACTATAATCTTCTTTACCACATAAAAACAATAAGATAATAACAACTCTATATCCTAATTAACTATAAGCAAAAAGTACTAACGTACTCCCATAGCGAGTAGGCTAACATAGCGAGTAGGCCACTCCTAATCGCTAGAAAAACCCCTTTTTTTAACTATTTATTAAAAATCTACTTCTTATCTAAAATAGATATAACTTTATATAAAGGCTTAGATAAAGGTTATTAAGTAAAATAAAATCTACTAGAAATTATTACTATACTTTAACCCCTAGATCTTTAGAAATTCTCTTATCTAGAGGCCTAGATAAGAGATACTAGGGTTAGAGAGAGATAATATTTTCTATACTATTATTTACTAGAATTTAACTCTTATCGTTATATAACACTAAAAACTAGGTCTTTTTTAGTTAGGAATCCGCTTTTTAATAAATAGTTAAAAAAGAGGGTTTTTCTAGCGATAAGGAGTGGCCCGCTCGCTATGTTGGCCCACTCGCTATGCGAGTACGTTATAATTTACTTATAATAATAAATACTACTTTAAAAAAGATAAGATAACCTATAAGCTTAAAGGCCTCTTTATTAAACAAAAACAAGCAAAAGTTTCTAGCTACATTAAATACTATTCTACTTATTAGAAATACTAGAAATTAAGAAGAAAAACGCTAAAGGAATTACAGCTTATCCTAGTCTATATAACCCTTTTCTACACTATTACTATTAACTTTATTACTAATATACCTAATATACTATTAATAAATACCCTCTAGTTAATACTAGATTAACTTAAGCTAAATATATTATATATAGTCTCTTATCTATTTAGTAAATAGACGCTACTAATTACAAAACATATAATATATATAGTAATAAATTAAATAGTAGTTTTAGCTTAAATACTTCTTTTTATAAACTAAGAATTACTATAGTAAATTATATCTAATTAAGATCTAAAATTTACCTCTACTATCTAATAAAATATATTTACTACTTTAAACATTAAACTTCTCTTTTTTATATTATACTATATATAAACTAATAGCATAAAAAAAAAAACCAAATAATAAAAATCATAATCTAATTCTATACTACTATAACACTAAATATACCTTAAACAAGAATACTTTTAGCTCTATAATTTAACCTTAATAATACTTTAGTATCTTTTATAAGATACTTACTTAATAAAGTAATAATAAGATTTAAACTAAAATTAGTAATTATACTAGTTACTAGTATAAAAGATAAGAGTACCTAGGCTAATATTAAAGTCCTTTACTATCTATACTAAAAAGAGGCTATTAAGTTAATTAATATTATAAAAGTAATAATAAAAGATAAATATAATAAAAAGCATAATCTAATTAAGTTTTAATAAAAAAACATAGTTTACTTTTACCTAAGAAAAAGATACTATTTACTTAGGTATTTTAAACAGAAATAGTTAATAAAGTAAACTAATCCCTTTAAAATAATTAAGATAAAAGGTATCTTAGCTACTAAACTTAACTTCTTAGCTATATAACAGGTTTACCTAGTAATCTTAGTAGTATAACTCTAAAAACTAGCTTAGAGAAAAGATCCTTTTTAACAAAAAAGCACTTAGTTATAGCTAGTAATAGTTAATAGTATAAGTAAAGAAGACATCTAAGAACTAAACAAGATTATCACATAATATATCTATTAACTATATAACTAACTTTACATTAAATTCCTTATTAAATAAAAAGGCTTTACTACTAAAAATAACAGCTAAGTCTTATACTTAGAACTAATTAAAACAGCCTAAGAACTTATAAATAAGTTTAAATTAGCTTATTTAATTAACTAAATAACTAAGTATAATAAAAGGAATATCTTAAGGCTTAATAAGGAAATTATTACTAATATACTTATAAAATCTTAAATTAAAGTAATTATCCTTAAACAAATAACTTATAAGTTACCTTAAGATATCTAAAGATAATAATAAGCTTTATAAGACTAACAGATACTAATAGACCTCTTATATAGTAAAAAAAGAAATCTTTAGATATACTTACTTTATTAAAAGGGTAAAATAAAAAAAGAAGATATAATAAGTATAAACGTAAACTACTAGTACTTATATCAGCTAATAAAATATTACTTACTTTAACCTTACCTTTTCTTTTCTTTTTAACCTTATAAATTTTCTTTTTATTTTTTTTATTTTTTAAATAATTATTATTCTTATTAGATCTATTAATAGTACTATTACTCTATATAATAGCTTTAATAATAACTTTTTCTTTACCTTTTTGTTTTAATATTTTTACCTTAATAACAATAAACTTACCTTTCTTCTTAACACATCTACTACTAAACCTAATAATAACTACTTAAGCTAAGAACAATAATAACACTATTATTAAGCCTCTTCTTCTTAAGCCTATTATTAACGCCCCTAGTAATAAGGCTACCTAGCTAATACTTAACAAAAACAATAACTTAACTAGTATCTTAATTTTTAATAACCTTACCACTAACAAAAAAGACAACATTATAAATACTAATAGAAGTTATAATATAAATAAACTTTTTAAAAGCATTAATACTTCCTTTAGCTTAAAAGAAAGCCTTATTAGCCTTAATAATAAGGATAATAATAGAGCTAATAATATAGCCTCTCTAAGTAATAAGAATAATAGCTTTAACAACAATAGAAATAGTAACTTTAACAAGGAGAACAGTAACAATAAGTCTATCTAGATAATTAACACTCTTACCTTTACTTATAATAAAGCTAACAGAAATAACTACTATAGTAGAGCTAGTAATTACTATTATTCCCTTAAGAATATTATCTTTACTTTTAATAAAGAGATAACTATTACTCTTAATAATAAGCTTTATAAAAAAGTATTTATTATTTTTAATAAGTTCTTTAAAAAAAGATCTAAGTAAAAGAATAATAATACTTTATTTATTATATATTAAATGGATTCTCTCTTCCTGAGAGAACCTGTTTGTACGATTGTACTCGGGTTAAAGTTAAGGTGAACCAAAGATGTATTTTCTGTGATTATCTTTCTAACTATAAGACTTAGTGTTAAATGGATTCTCTCTTCCTAAGAGAACCCGTTTATACGATTATACTTAGGTTAAAGTTAAAGTGAACCAAAGATGTATTTTCCGTGATTATCTTCCTAACTACAAGACTTAGCTTTCATACACAAAATATATGATCTTATACATCCCTAAGTCAGTTTAGCATAAATATACTTTTGATCCCTTTAATGGATAACTAAGAGCTAAATATCTAGTCTATACCTTCTACTATGATGTATATCTCTGAGTCATGTATGTTGTACAACCAGCTAGTGCTATTATTCTAATACTTACAACTTTTTCTTTTATAACTACATAACTCCCTACAGTATCCAATTAGGTTATACTAATTGTGATATCAATAACCTCATTATACAACCCTATAGGTTAGGCCACTTGCGTTATATAATAAATCACTAATATCAAAACTCCAGGCAACTATCCATTCTCTTCTTACCTAGTTAAGCAGGTAAGCCACGTATTAGTAAAGTTCCTTCCTTCCTTATTAACTTCACTTCTGCTCCTACTATTAATATACTTTCTTTCCTTTATATAGCAACCTTAGGTATTTAAAACCCTTCTCACTTATTTTTTTTCTTTTCCTTTTTTCTTTTCTTCTTTACCTTTTATACGCATTATTTTCTTATATAATCAATTAATAATAATTTTTCTCTTCTTCCTTAATTAACTCTAATAACAACTACTTATATATAAGATTTCCTTTTATATATTTCCTTTTACTAATTCATTAATAGTACCTTATATAATTAATCCATCATATCTCTTACTACCACTAGTAATTTAATCTTCAGCAATATTAGTATATATACTAATACATCCAATAGTTATTAGCTTTATCTTCTAACTAATAACGCTAACAATTACGCTCTTTTATTAGCTCTAGCTATTAACATACATTACTTTTGTCCTTATCTTATCTTTATACATTAACCTTAACTACAGGATAAAGAGCATCTTATTATCAACATACCATTACATAATATTAAGATCTACATTACTAGCAACACTTTTGTCCAGTAGTTTATTACTAGCATTATTTACCGCTAAAGCTACTTCCTTATAGTCTTAGTTTAGTCTTATAGTTATATAGCTATTGCTTATAGTAATAAATATATGACTACTAACTCCCTACGCTTCTACTAGTACACCTATATTCCCACCTTTCAAGGTAACACCTACGCTAAGTACATCTAGCAGTTACATAGCGCTTACTACACCTACTGTAGTTAAGATGTTAATTTGTCTAATAACCTAGACAATAATAATAATAATAATAATAGTAGCCCTAGTAACTATAAAGCTCTTAACGTCACTAATGCTTATAAGCCTTATACACTTAACAGCAAGCTTAGCAAGAACATTAACAAGAGTAGTTGCTTCCTTAGTACTTCTACTAGCCCTATAGTTATTAACAAGGAGTAATTATACAACTTCTTTTTCTTAAAATCTTATATAATAATTAAATAAATTATATAATATAGTAATTTAAGAAGGTTATAGATATAGTAAAGGTATAATCTAATATTAAGATTAGCATTAGTAGTAGTTAAGTATATCAAATACTTTTTTAAGGTTATACTTTATTTTTAAATAATTAGTAATATATAGCAGTAAAGTTATATAAATTAATTATTAAGTATTTTCTCTTAATCTTTTAATATATACCTTAATTTAAATCCTTAATATATTTATTATAATTAATTATCTAAATACTAAGTTTAGCGATTTCTTAGTAAAGGCGTTAATAAGGTTATCTTTCCTATTAATCCATCTCACTTCTAAAATCTCTTTCTTTTTATATAACTCACATAGACTCATAATATCAATCATAAGCCTCTTTTTATCTATTATACCTAGTTATATAAGACACTTATACAAAAATTATAAGTTTAAACAGATAATAACTAGAATCCTTAGGAGTTATAATATATAAAGGATCTTAATAAGTATTATATTAAGAGATATTCTACTATCAAATCCTATGGTTATCCCATACAACTTACTTACAAGTACACTTTATATAACTCTCTTGTACTTTATTAAACTCCAGTATATAATATTTCTTTTAATCTAGAAGTCTGTTATTATATAAGCTATTTCCTCAGCTAATATAATAACAAATCCAAGTTATAACAATAAATCTAAGTTATTTACAAATAATCCATCTATAAAAATATACATCTTTACATAATAGAGATCAAGAAGAATATATATAAGACCTTATATAAGGTTATTAATTTACTACTAAAGTCATATATTCAAAGCTTTAATATCCTTTTTATCAGGTTTTTTAGTTTAGGCTATAGTTAATAAGTCATATAATACCTCTAGTTAATAAATAGATATAAAATATACTCCTCTTACTCTTTAGGAAATATACTACTAATATATATTATACACATCAGGATCAACAAGTTTCAAGTGTTTTACCTAGCCTTTTTAAGTAAAAGTAATATAATCATTATATAATTAAATCCTTCCCCTATTAAAGTTAATTTCACTATTAAGCAATAAGGTAATCTTTAGTTTTACACAAAGTCTTTTCCTTCTCAGCTCTTCTTCTTCTCTCTAAGAGAAAATAGGTGTAGCAAAGCTAAGTATATTATCTGTCTATATAGCTATAATCCTAAAGGTATCTGGTCCTTTTATTATATATAGCAAGCATAGATTATATATTAACTTTATTATCTTCAGATCTTTTTTATAATACTTAGAATAGGTTTTATACTAGTATAAGCCTAACTTTACTAGGCCATATAGTAGTTTCAAGATATAAAGAAGTGTATTCTTAAGGTATTTGTTTTTTAACTTTTTAGGTAATTATACAATAATTGTCCTAGTTAAATAATTATCTGATTATATATATGCCTAGGTTATGTCTCTAAGTTCCTTTTTATATTTATAGTCTTGTATAAAAATAAGTCTAATTATAAGTATAAGCCTTTAGCTTATCTGTTAAATAATAGATACCTAGGTTAAAAGTTCTTCTTTCTCCTAGTCCCTATACCCTTATACAATAAGTCTTAACTTTTTATATAGCTTAGATAACAAGTTCTTAATCTCTTATACTATTTGTGTTTTATAGATATAGAAGTGGTTATACTTTTTTAGATTATATAGTATAAAGGTAAAGACTTCTTAGTTAATAAGGTTATTTATCTCTATTTAGTTTAACTTTTTATATAAAGTACCTAGTATTATAATTATATTATTAAGCTATAACTTTTCTATTAACTCTTTATAGTCTTTTTCTTTCTAAAATAAAAATACCTAATTAATATATAGTAATTATTATATAGCCTTTCTCTAGCCTTTCTTTAGTCTTCTTTTCTTATTTAGCTGTTTTTAAAAAATAGGTTATGTAATATCTAAATCTGATTATACTATATTTTAATAGTATGGTTTAATATATGTTGCATAAAACTATATAAAACTATTAACTATTTTAACTATTACTATATAGCCTTCTATAGCCTAGACTTTATATAGTCTAGTCTATTTCTTGTTTTCTCTCCATACTAGAACCTTACTTTAGATTAATAGTAATAGTATATTCTAGAGGTTAGAGCTATTTCTAGTATTAATTACATAATTAATTTCTACTTCTATATAAATACTTTAAAGCATTTTTATTACCTTTTAGATTACTTTTACTCTTTAGGTAATTTTAAGCAATAGAGGTAAGTCCTTGTTAATCCTTAGATATATCCTAAAGATAAGTAGTGTAAATATAATACTATACAGACCAGCTATGTTGTTTAATACCTTTATAGCTATCTAGAGAATAGTTTCCTTGTCTATATTATACCTAAGCTCAGTATACAAGATATTGTATACACGCCTTAGAAGGGCATAAGCTCTTTCTATCTTACTTACTACCTAATAAGCTTCTACTAGCATTTCTTTATATAATATACCTATGATGTTAGCATAGTTCCTGAATTCTACTAATACAAAGTTTATACCTAGGTCATATACAATATAGTCTAGTAAACTAATATATATACTAATCTAGCACTTACAAAGTATATTCTATGTATCTTATATAGATAAGGACTTTAAGAAGGTAACTCTTTAAAAGCTTATCTCTGTGTTAATAACGTGTAAGGCGTTCTTATCTCTTAGTTATACAATATCCACAATTATCTTATAGTTAAAATAGCTTTTATCTTTAAGTATGAACTTAAACCTCTTTAGTACTAAGTTATACAATTAATAATAATAACAAAACTTCTAAACCTTTTCTAAAATATTAATATTAATATTATAATACTTAGCCTTTTTTAAAAGGTAATAAAGATAGTCTATATAAGGATATCTAAATTATCTATAAAGCCTTTAAAGTTATCCTTCTATAAAGAACATACTAGCCTTTATATAACTAAGGTTAAAGAATAAGTGACCCTATTTCTATACAACTAAGATAGGTTTTCTATCCTGCCATATAATCACATTGTTAACGTTATTAAAATATACACTTAACCTATCTATATTATATAATAAAAACAAGAACAGAGTAGAAGCATCAAGGATGTAATATATAACCTTTCCAAGCTAATTCTCTATTTTTATAGTGTTAACTAATATGATTAAGTCACTTGCCTTGAATTATATATTTATTGATCCTGGTTCCCAGGATATTACTGTATAAGGGTTCTCCTGTAGGTATATAAGGACTTAAGGTTTCCCTATAATAAAGAACTTTACTGCTCTTATATCTTATAGTTCCCCTTAGTATAATAAGATATAAGGATTATATAACAAAAATTAATAGGCCTTTAACGTCTTTAGTAATAAAAAGATATTCTCCTTTATTATATAATAAAAAAATAAAGAAAACATTAGAAAAGCTAATATTTCTTTATCTCCTATAAATTCTTCCTCTTTATTACATAATTTATCTACTAGGTTTTCTCTTTCAAAGTCAAAAAGGTATAAGGCAAAATCTCTTTATGGTTCTTATTTAAGTATACTATATACTTAAAGGTATTAGTCTTTTATATAATTATATTCTTTGTCTGAATAATTCATAGACTAACAACCCTTCTTCTTATACATAAAACATCATTTTTTAAATATTATATAATTAAACTTAAGTTATAATAAAAGTTAACCTTTCCAAGGTTATTAAGAAGATCCTCTGTTATCTAATAGTCTATTATATAATAGTTGTAGGTAACTCTTGTTATTAAAGTATTTTCTATCTATAAAGTTAATATTATATAATATAGACTTTTTGTTTAAAGCAACTTATAATAATACTCTTAGGCTAAAAAAGAATTGCTTATATATATAATATACTTTAAGATTACTTAAAGCAGTTTTTAGCTCTAGTACACCTCTATACGCTTAAGTAACTTATATACAAAGCATAATCTCCCCCTGAAAACCTGGGCTAAGTGCTTACTATATAAGAAGTATCTTGTCTAAGAATATCTCTAATACATCCATCAGATTCTTATTTAAATTATCTTATTTAACTTATACAAAGAATAGACTTGTCTAATCTATCTAATAGAGAGTATAGTTAATGTTAATATTAAAGTACATTTCTAACATATTATATATCTTGTCTTATCTCTTTATTAGTCCAATGTAATAAAGATAAAACTCTTCTACATAATCAGCTAAAATATTAAGAAATACTATATAGTATTAGTCTTTAGTAATCCTAAGGTATTAATAAAAACTAATAAAGACCTTTGCTTTGTTATATAGGATATTATATAGCTTGCTTATATAATTCCTGTCTTTTCTCCATTTTTTCTAAAAGATTAAGATTATAGTTAGCTTATATAATCTATTCTAGACTATTTGTTTTAGTAGTAAGTTATAAATATTATCTTTTTAATATAAAGGTATTATATAACCTTAGATTTATAGAAAACTCTTAACCTCTTGTGTAAATCTTGTTCTAGGAAGCATATTTCCTAAAGTTAATTATAACTACTTTTATATAATTAATGTTTAAGTTATCTATATATTATATAAGGGTTTAATTAGCTCTATTATTAGTTTAGTTATGTTTTAGGGTAAAGTTAATTTAGGGTTTTAAATAGGTGTTTAAGTTATTATAATTATATAACTTAGTATAAGTACTATATAAGTAGAAAGCTATTCTTCTTGCTTATTAAACTTCTTTCTAATCTCTTTGATAAATTTAACTAGCTATTAATTCATATTTCTTATTAGCAGTAATTAGAATCCTTTTAGCTTAATAAGTTATATAAATTCTACCCTAAATATATAATAAACCTTTTCCTATTAAAAGGTAAACTATTTATTAAAATCTTTATATAATAATATTATCAGGTTTTCCTTTAATTACCTAAAATAAAGTATTTCCATGTTAATATATATAATATATATAGTTATCTCTTTTTTAAATAGTACCTATATAATATCAACTAGATTTCCTTAGCATCTAGGATTCATAGTCTTCTTCCACATATACAATAAGACTTTACTTCTTACACTTATTTCTTTATACATTAACAAGTATCTATTAATATTATTATATTAGCTTTAACGATTATTTTCTAGATCCTCTTAAGAAGCTATGTTATATTTAGTAGTTATTTTATATTATATAACATCAAAATTAGTTTATTTAGTACTATAGTATACACTTTATACTCTATATATAGTATAATAAAGATTCTTGTTTAGTTCAGCTTAGTAGGTAATAACAGGAATCTATCTTATATAATAATAAAACAAAAGTTGTCTTTATCTTATTTACCTAGTTTAGCTTAGTAGGCAATAATAGGTAGGATTAAGGCTTCTTAGCATAAAAGACTTTCTAGTATAACCCCTTAGGTATCCTTAAGGATTTCTTACCTTACATAAAATACAAGATTACCTAGTAGCCTAGCCATAAAGCCTAAGTCTTATCTCTTTACTCTTATTAATCTATAATTATATAAAGCAATTACACAAATTACTAAATAACCACTAATCAGTATTAAATAGATTCTTTTTTCCTAAGAGAACTTATTTATATAATTATACTTAGGTTAAAGTTAAGGTAAACTAAAAATATATTTTCCATGATTATTTTTTTAACTATAAGACTTAGCTTTTATATATAAGATATATGATCTTGTATGTCCTTAAGTTAGTTTAGCATAAATATACTTTTGATCCCCTTAATAGATAACTAAGAGCCAAATATCTAGTCTATGCCCTCTACCATAATGTATATCCCTAAGTTATGCGTGTTGTACAACCAGCTGGTGCTATTATTCTAACACTTAGCTTTTATATACAAGATATATAATCTTATATGTCTTTAAGTTAGTTTAACATAAATATACTTTTAATCCCCTTAATAGATAACTAAGAGCTAAATATCTAGTCTATACCTTCTGCTATAATATATATCCCTAAGTTATATATATTATATAACTAGCTAGTACTATTATTCTAATACTTATAACTTTTCTTTTATAACTATATAACTCCCTATAATATCTAATTAGGTTACACTAATTATAATATTAATAACCTTATTATATAACCTTATAAGTTAAGCTACTTACGTTATATAATAAATTACTAATATTAAAACTCTAAGTAACTATCTATTTCCTTTTTACCTAGTTAAGCAAACAAGTTACATATTAGTAAAGTTCCTTTTTTTCTTATTAACTTTACTTCTACTTCTACTATTAATATACTTTCCTTTTTTTATATAATAACCTTAGGTATTTAAACCTTTTTTTACTTATTTTTCTTTTTCTTTTTTTTTTTTTTTTTACCTTTTATATACATCATTTTCTTATACAATTAATTAACAATAATCTTTCCCTTTTTCCTTAATTAACTTTAATAATAACTACTTATATATAAGATTTCCTTTTATACATTTCCTTTTACTAATTTATTAATAGTACCTTATATAATTAATTTATTATATCTCTTATTGCCCTTAGTAGTTTAATCTTTAGTAATATTAGTATATATACTAATACGTCTAGTAGTTATTAGCTTTATCTTCTAACTAGTAACGCTAATAATTGTACTCTTCTGTTAGCTTTAGCTATTAACGTATATTACTTTTGTCCTTACCTTATCTTTATATATTAACCTTAATTATAAGATAAGGAGCATCTTATCATTAATATGCTGTTATATAATATCAAGATCTATGTTACTAGTAACACTTCTGTCTAGTAGTTTGTTACTAGTATTATCTGCTACTAAGGCTACTTCCTTATAGTCTTAGTTTAGTCTTATGGTTATATAGCTATTGCTTATAGTAATAAATACGCGACTACTAAGTCTCTACGCTTCTACTAGTGTACCTATATTCTTACCTTTTAGGGTAGCGTTTATACTAAGTACATCTAGTAGTTATATAGCGCTTACTGCACTTACTGTAGTCAAGATGTTAATTTGTCTAATAACTTAGGTAATAATAATAACGATAATAATAGTAGCCTTAGTAACTATAAGGCTCTTAACGTCACTAATGCTTATAAGCCTTATACACTTAGCAGTAAGCTTAGCAAGAACATTAATAAGGGTGGTTGTTTTCTTGGTACTTTTATTAGCCTTATAGTTATTAATAAGGAGTAATTATATAACTTCTTTTCCTTAAAATCTTATATAATAATTAAATAGATTATATAATATAGTAATTTAAGAAAATTATAGATATAATAAAAGTATAATTTAATATTAAGATTAGAATTAGTAGTAGTTAAATATATTAAATACTTTTTCAAAATTATACTTTATTTTTAGATAATTAATAATATATAATAGTAAAGTTATATAAATTAATTATTAAGTATTTTCTTTTAATCTTTTAATATATACCTTAATTTAAATCCTTAATATATTTATTATAATTAATTATTTAAGTACTAAGTTTAGTAATTTCTTAGTAAAGGTATTAACAAGGTTATTTTTCTTATTAATTTATCTTACTTCTAAGATCTCTTTTTTTTTATATAACTTATATAAACTTATAATATTAATTATAAGCCTCTTTTTATATATTATACCTAGTTATATAAGGTACTTATATAAAGATTATAAGTCTAAATAAATAATAACTAGAATCCTTAGGAGTTATAATATACAAAGGATCTTAATAAGTGTTATACTAAGGGATATCCTATTATTAAATCCTGTAGTTATCCTGTATAACTTGCTTATAAGTATACTTTATGTAACTCTCTTATACTTTATTAAACTCTAGTATATAATATTTCTTTTAATCTAGAAGTCTATTATTATATAAGCTATTTTCTTAGCTAGTATAATAATAAATCTAAGTTATAATAATAAATCTAAGTTATTTATAAATAATCTATCTATAAAAATGTATATCTTTATATAATAAAGATTAAGAGGGATATATATAAGACCTTATATAAAGTTATTGATTTGCTACTAAAGTTATATATTTAAAGCTTTAATATTCTTCTTATTAAGTTCTTTAATTTAGGCTGTAGTTAATAGGTTATATAATGCCTCTAGTTAATAGATAGATATAAGGTATACTCCTTTTGCTCTTTAGGAAATATACTGTTAATATATATTATATGTATTAAGATTAACGAGTTTTAAGTACTTTACCTAGCCTTTTTAAGTAAAAGTAATATAGTTATTATATAATTAAATCTTTTCCTTATTAAAGTCAATTTTACTGTTAAGTAATAAGATAATCTTTAGTTTTATATAAAGTCCTTTTTTTTTTAGCTCTTCTTCTTTTTTCTAAGAGAAAGTAAGTATAGTAAAGCTAAGTGTATTATCTGTCTATATAGCTATAATCCTAAAGGTATCTAGTCCTTCTATTATATATAGTAAACATAGATTATATATTAACTTTATTATCTTTAGATCTTTCTTGTAATACTTAGAATAGGTTTTATACTAATATAGGCTTAACTCTGTTAAGCTATATAGTAGTTTTAAGATATAAAGAAGTATATTCTTAGGGTATTTATCTTTTAACTCCTTAAGTAATTATATAATAATTGTTCTAGTTAGATAATTATTTAACTATATATATACCTAAGTTATATCTCTAAGTTCCCCTTTATATTTATAGTCTTATATAAGGGTAGGTCTAATTATAAGTATAAGCCTTTAGCTTATCTATTAGATAGTAGATACCTAGGTTAAGAGTTCTTCTTTCTCTTAGTCCTTATACCCCTATATAATAAGTCTTAACTTCTTATATAGCTTAAATAACAAGTTCTTAATCTCTTATATTATCTATATCTTATAAATATAAAAGTAGTTATACTCTTTTAGATTATATAGTACAAAGGTAAAGACTTTTTAGTTAATAAGGTTATTTATCTTTGTTTAGTGCAACTCTTTATATAAAGCACCTAGTATTATAATTATATTATTAAGCTATAACTTTTCTATTAACTCCTTATAGTCTTTTTTTTTCTAAGATAAAAATACCTAATTAGTATATAGTAATTATTATATAGCTCTTCTCTAGCCTTTCTTTAATCTTCTTTTCTTATTTAGTTATTTCTAAGAAATAAGTTATATAATATCTAAATTTAATTATATTATATCTTAATAATATAGTTTAATATATATTACATAAAACTATATAAAACTATTAACTATCTTAACTATTACTATATAGCCTTCTATAGCCTAGACTTTATATAGTCTAGTTTATCCCTTATTTTCTCTTTATACTAGAACCTTACTCTAGATTAGTAGTAATAGTATACTCTAGAGGTTAAGGCTATTTCTAGTGTTAATTGTATAATTAATCTCTACTTCTATACAAATACTTTAAAGCATTTTTATTACTTTCTAGATTACTTTTACCCTTTAAGTGATTTTAGGTAATAAAGGTAAGTCCTTGTTAATCCTTAGGTATATCTTAAAGACAAGTAGTATAGATATAATGCTATACAGACCAGCTATGTCGTTTAATACCTTTATAGCTATCTAGAGGATAGTTTCTTTATCTGTGATATACCTAAGCTTAGTATATAAGATATTATATATATGCCTTAGAAAAGCATAAGCTCTTTTTATCTTATTTATTACCTAATAGGCTTCTACTAGTATTTCTTTACATAATATACCTATAATATTAATATAGTTCTTAAATTCTACTAATATAAAGTTTATACCTAGGTTATATATAATATAGTTTAGTAAACTAATGTATATACTGATCTAGTATTTATAAAGTATATTCTATATATCTTATATAGATAAGGACTTTAGGAAGATAGCTCTTTAAAAGCTTATCTTTATATTAATAACGTATAAGGCGTTCTTGTCTCTTAGTTATATAATATCTATAACTATTTTATAGTTAAAGTAGCTTTTGTTTTTAAGTATAAACTTAAACCTTTTTAGTACTAAGTTATATAATTAATAATAATAATAAAACTTCTAAACCTTTTCTAGAATATTAATATTAATATTATAATGCTTAGCCTTCTTTAAGAGGTAGTAAAGATAATTTATACAAGGATATCTAAATTGTCTATAAAGCCTTTAAAGTTATCCTTTTATAAAGAACATACTAGCTTTTATATAACTAAGGTTAAAGAATAAGTAACCTTATTTTTATATAACTAGGATAGGTTTTTTATCTTATTATATAATTACGTTATTAACGTTATTAAAATATATACTTAACTTATTTATATTATATAATAAAAACAGAAATAAAGTAGAAGTATTAAGGATATAATATATAACCTTTCTAAGCTAATTCTCTATTTCTATAATACTAACTAATATAATTAAATTACTTACCTTAAATTATATATTTACTAATCCTAGTCCCTAGGATATTACTATATAAGGGTTTTCTTATAGGTATATAAGGACTTAAGGTTTTCTTATAGTAAAGAACTTTATTACCTTTGTATCTTATAGTTCCTTTTAGTATAATAAGATATAAGGATTATATAACAAGAATTAATAAGCCTTTAACGTCTTTAGTAATAAAAAGATATTTTCTTTTATTATATAATAGAAAAATAAAGAAGATATTAGGAAAGCTAATGTTTTTTTATTTCTTATAAATTCTTTCTCCTTATTATATAATTTGTCTACTAGGTTTTCTCCTTTAAAGTTAAAAAGGTATAAGGTAAAATCTCTTTATAGTTCTTATTTAAGTATACTATATACCTAAAAGTATTAGTCTTTTATATAATTATATTCTTTATATAAATAATTTATAAACTAATAACTTTCCTTTTTATACATAAAACATCTTTTCTTAGATATTATATAATTAAACCTAGGTTATAATAAAGGTTAGCCTTTTTAAGGTTATTAAGAAGGTCCCTTATTATCTAATAGTTTATTATATAATAGTTATAGGTAACTCTTGTTATTAGAGTATCTTCTATTTACAAAGTTAATGTTATGTAATATAGACTTCTTATTTAAAGCGACTTATAGTAATACTCTTAGGCTAGAAAAGAATTGCTTGTATATGTAATATGCTTTAAGATTACTTAAAGCAGTTTCTAGCTCTAGTATACCTCTATACGCTTAGGTAACTTGTGTATAAAGTATAATCTTCCCTTAAAAACCTAGGCTAAATGCCTATTATATAAGGGTATCTTGTCTAAGAGTATCTTTAATATATTTATTAGATTCTTATCTAGATTATCTTATTTAACTTATATAAAGGATAGACTTATTTAATCTGTTTAATAGAGAGTATAGTTAATATTAATATTAAAGTATATTTCTAACAAATTATATATCTTATTTTATTTCTTTATTAATCCAATATAATAAAAATAAAACTCTTCTGTATAATTAGCTAAAATATTAAGAAATACTATATAATATTAGTCTTTAGTAATCCTAAGGCGTTAATAAAAACTAATAAAGACCTTTACCTTATTATATAAGATATTATATAGCTTACCTATATAATTCCTATCCTTTCTCTATTTCTTCTAAAAGATTAAGATTATAGTTAGCTTATATAATCTATTCTAGACTATTTGTCTTAGTAGTAGGTTATAAATATTATCTCTTTAATATAAAAGTGTTATATAACCCTAGATTTTATAGAAAACTCTTAACCTCTTATATAAATCTTATTCTAGGAAGTATATTTCTTAAAGCTAATTATAACTACTCTTATATAATTAATATTTAAGTTATCTATAGATTATATAAGGGTTTAATTAGCTTTATTATTAGTTTAGTTATATTTTAAGGTAAAGTTAATTTAAGGTTTTAAATAGGTATTTAAGTTATTATAATTATATAACTAAGTATAAGTGTTATATAAGTAGAAAGCTATTCTTCTTGCTTATTAAACTTCCTCTTAATCTCCTTAATAAATTTAATTAGCTATTAATTCACATTTCTTATTAATAGTAATCAAAATCCCTTTAGCTTAATAAGTTATATAAACTTTACCTTAAACGCATAATAGACCTTTTTTTATTAGAAAGTAGACTATTTATTAAAATCTTTATATAATAATATTATTAAGTTTTTCTTTAATTGTTTAAAATAAAGTATTTCTATGTTAATATATATAATATATATAGTTATTTCTTTTTTAAATAATACCTATATAATATTAACTAGATTTCTTTAGCGTCTAAGACTTATAGTCTTCTTTTATATATATAATAAGACTTTACTCTTTACACTTATTTCTTTATATATTAGTAGATATTTATTAATATTATTATATTAGCTTTAATAATTATCTATTAAATTCTTTTAGGAAGCTATGTTATATTTAGTAGTTATTTTATATTATATAATATTAAAATTGGTTTATTTAGTGCTATAGCATATACTTTATACTCTATATATAGTACAATAAAGATTCTTGTCTAGTTTAGCTTAGTAGGTAATAATAGGAATCTGTTTTATATAATAATAAAGCAAAAATCATCTTTATTTTATTTACCTAGTTCAGCTTAATAAATAACAATAGGTAAGATTAAGGCTTCTTAGTACAAGAGACTTTCTAGTGTAACCTTTTAGGTATCCCTAAGGATTTCTTGCCTTGCATAAAGTACAAGACTACCTAGTAGCCTAGCTATAAAGCCTAAGTCTTGTCTCTTTACTCTTACTAATCTGTAATTACATAAAGCAATTACACAGATTGCTAAGTAACTACTAATTAGTATTAAATAGATTCTTTCTTCTTAAAAGAACCTATTTGTATAATTATACTTAGGTTAAAGTTAAAGTAAACTAAAGATATATTTTCTATAATTATTTTCCTAACTATAAGACTTAGCTTTTATATATAAGATATATGATCTTGTATATCCTTAAGTTAGTTTAGCATAAATATACTTTTAATCCCTTTAATAGATAACTAAGGGCTAAATATCTAGTCTATACCCTCTGCTATAATATATATCCTTGAGTTATACATGTTATATAACCAGCTAGTACTATTATTTTAACATTATAAATAATATTATCTATAGTATTAAAAAAACCTATTAAAGAGCCTAAGATACTAAGATAACTAGTATATTAAGTTAATTAGTAAAACTACTATCTTATATATAGGTTCTAGTAGTATATATATTATATAAAAACAAATATCTTATTGAGTCTATTAATAGATGTCTTACTAAACTATAGAGGTTAAGCCTAGTATAAGTTAAGGACACTAGATTCACTAGCAAAGCTACTAATAGTATACTTACTATTAAAACACTTCTCTAATAGAAAAAGAAAGTTATTACCTAATAAAGTAAAGTTAAAGCTAAATTTAAAGACCTTACTATAACCTATAATAAGGCTATTAACTAGCTTTATATTAAAATTAAAGCTAAAAAAAACAATAATATTACTTAAAATAATATAATTAACTAATTATATAGTAAACTTACTACTAAAGTTTATTATAAAATCTTAATTTCTACTAAGCTTACTATAAAATTCAAAAGGTTTAACATAATATCTAATAAGCTTAACGCTATTAACTATAAAACTAATATAATAATAAACCAGCTTTTAATTTAAGAGAATTAAAACGACTATACTACTAACCCTACTAACTCCTATAATAAGGCTACTATTAAAAATAATAAGTTAAGTAAAAATATAACTAGTAGTTATAGTAATAGTAACCTTTACTTACCTAATATTAAACCTTATGCCTTTAACACTAAAAACATTACTAAAGCCTAGAAGGCTACTAACCTTTACGCTAAGGCCACTAAGAAACATAACGCTCCTAGTACTATAACTAGCACTTCTACTAAGAAGACATACACTAACAAAAGCAAAAGAATAAATAAGCTACTAAAGGATATAGATTTATAAAGAATAATAAAAGAAATAGAAAACATAATAGATTATATAAAAAAGCTAATACTAAGTAAGGTCTAGGACTTATAATCTTTATTAGAATTTATAGTATTAAGGCTATAATAATAGGTAAAAAATAAAAACAAATTTACTAATAGGATTAGTAAAAAAAAAGGTAAAAATAGTAAGATTTTAGCTAAACCACATAAACAATAACCTTATAAGATATTACTAGTACAGCAATATCTTAAGGCAAGAAAGGCATATATTACCTTTACTAATAGACACAGGAAGTCTACTACTATATAAAGTAGACCTCCTATAAGGTTATTAAGGGAATTAACTTCTTTTACCTTTATCTTCTAGATCCTATCTTTAGTAAAGCAGGTTTACTACATCGACCATAAGGTCTGTTAAACTATATAATAGATCTAACCACTCCTCTAAAAGACTTACTTTACTAGAGGGGTAATAATATTTCTCTTATAAAAGGTTCTTTTATTATTTATATTTATTAAAAATATCTTTATATCCTAAAAAAAAGTAGCTATCTTAAGTCTTTTTAGTCTATTTTAACTTAAAAGATTAATACTTATTTTAGGTATATAATAATAGTCTTTAAGGATATATATATTATTATTATTATTAAGAAAAGAAATTACTATATCTCTTTATAAAGAGATTTTCTTTCTTTTTATATCTCCTTAGTTAATATACTTATTTATATAAGTAATCTTTATAAATAAAGATTTATTACTTATAATATTAATAGTAGTAATAGTATCTAGGTAGAACGTAATATATTTATTATTCCTAGTTATATATATAGGTTTATTTATATTATTACCTATTTTATAATTAGTTCTAGTTATTATAAAGAAGGTTATATAATTTATATCTTTAAAATCTAAGTTTATCTTATTCTCTTTTTTTTTAAGGGTTATTTATAACTATGTTATTTATAACTATAATATACGTATATTCTATGTTTAATTTATCTGATTCTTTAGAATCTTCTTTTCCTATTATAGCCTTTTTAGCTATTAAGGCCTTTTAGGCCTTATAGAGCTTATTTCTCTTTATATTAGTCCTTTGTTACCTTAAGACTTCTTTTTTAGTATTATCCTTATTTTTCTAGCCTTTAAAGGCTTTAATAAGATATAAGAAGTTATAGTTTTTAACTATATAGTTTTTTAACTTATAGTATATATAGTAAATACCTTTTATCTTTTTTTAAGGCTTTTAATTCCTTTTCTAAAAGTAAAAGTAGTATATAATACTATAAAAGAACCTTTTCTTTTTACTTTATTTATAAGATTTATAAAAAAGGATTTTATAGTATAGGAATTTATATTCTTTTTAAGGGTTTAGGTTATATTAGTTATAAAACCTTTATAACTATTATCTAGACTATTTAATACCTAAGCTATAATAACTTGTTTTAATAAAGCTATATTTTTAGAAAATAGGTTATTTATAAGCTTTTTTACTTCATTAAGGTATTTCTTTATAGATCTAAAGGATTTTAAGGAGATATTAAAGAACTCTTTATAAGTAAAATATTTGTTAATAAAACTAGTAGGTTTATATAGATCCTTTAGTTTCTTCTAAGCCTTATATCTTGTTATAGAGTCTTTTATAACCCTTAAAAAGAAATCCTTATAAAATAGCTTTATAATAGCTAATACTTTTATATTACTCTTTTATTAAAAATGTATAGTTAAAGGGGTTATAAGACTAAAGTTAATATCTTTATTAATAAATAAAGCCTTAAATCTAGTTACTTAAACATTGTAGTTAAGGCTACTAGAAAAGTATAGTATATAAAGCTTTTCTATAGTATTAATTTGGTTTAAATTTAATTAGAATATAAGGACTTTTGTTGATTTTTGTTAATTAAAGAGAGATCTTAGTATTCTAATAGTATTATTAAATTTGTTTTAAAAAATAGGCCTTAAAAGTAGTTAGGTTATTATAATATTATTGTTAATAGTATAGTGTTATATAGTTGTTTTTAGTTAAAGATATATATAGGCCTTTAATTAAAGAAGCTTTTACTAGATAATAAAGTAGTTAGTCTAGTAGTTTAGCTATTCTTTAGATTAACTAATTAAATTAGTAACTTAATTAGAGCTCTTAGGTTTAATTCTAGCTTAAGATATATAGTCATCTTAGATATAGACTAGAAATAACCTTTTACTGATAAAGTAGAATTAAATTATGATTTGCTTAGAGCTAAAGTAGTATAAAATATAACAATAACTATAGTACTTACCTAGTAAGCTAGTCCTTTTATTCTGCTAAATATAAACTACTAGGTGTAAGTGTTACGACCTAACAAGCATAACATAACCAGGGTTACCCTATAGGCGCCTAGCAGCTACAAGACAAGGTTATATATAAGATAGTATAAGAATACGTTAATCTTTCTCTTAGAACAAAAGAACTAAAAAAAGTTATATAAAGATAAGAAAAACTAATAATAAATAAGTAGTCTATAACTTAAGACTAATATACTAAGGATTAGTCCTTATTAAAGACTAACTTTAAGAGATTAGTCCTAGTAAAACAATAATAGAATATAAGAATAATTATTTTAATTAAACTAAATACCTTTTATAGCTCTTTAGTAATTAACTTTATAATTTATTCTTTTATAAGTAACTTTTAAATTATTCTTTTATTATAAAGCTATAAGCTAGTTATACCTAGACATACCTAACTAATTACTAGACACTAATAAACTAGTAAGATTACTAATAAGACTTACTTTACTGTTACTAAGTATTAACCTTAGCTACCTATTAGTAAAAAACACTACTATTAAATATTTAACTATAATACTTTAATTACTTTTGTTTAGTAAGTTAACCTTAATACTTACTAAATAGTAATAATATCCTTTAAAGCTACCTTAACTTTATTTTTTAGTAGATTTAAAGAAAAGGTAGTTATACTTCTTAAACCTATAAGTTTAGGCTAAAAAATAAAAGGTATTAAGTCCTTTAGTAACAAAAATAATAATACTAAAATAGTTAAATAACTTAAGAAGACCTATAAAGATATTATAAATATATAATAGATATTTAATAATAATATAGTACTCCTTAACTAACTTTAAGCTAAGGTCTAGTAAACTAATAACCTTAAGAAAGAAGTTTATATTCTTTAAGCTACTACTAATATTATCTTAACCTTAGTAAATAAATGAAAGAATCTTAAGCTTAATTCCCTTATTACTTATAATAAGACCCTTAGAACACTTAAAGGATTCTTAATATAGGTTAAGACCTATTAAATATTTTACTTTAGTAACTTCTATATAAAAACAAAGAAAATTATTTATATAAACATTTTCTTTAAAGGATAAGTTTTTTCTTCGTTTAAACTTTACTTAGAAGACTACTTAGATAATAAAACGCTAGAATATTATAATTTAAAGACTTAGTAGATCTTTAAGAGCTTTATAAGATTTAAGTATACCTTAAAATTCTTATTCTAGGACCTAAATAAAAAACAATAAGCTAAATAAGTTTTAATAAATCTTAAATAAACTAAGTTAATTATTAACTATATTATAGAGTTCTAAAGAATCTATATATAACTTAATTATACTAATAATATTAAGATCTTTATGTTTTACTAAGGACTTAAGGAAAAAGTAAAAGATAAGTTATTTAAGCTTAATTAATAAAATAACTTCTTATAATATATAGAAATTATAGTTAGAATTAATACTAGGCTATATAAATAGTAAAAAAAAAAAAAAACTATATTATTTTTAGCTAAATCTTAGTAAAAAGTATATATTATAAGGACCTAAGAACTTATAGCTTAACTAATACTAGTAAAATAACTAATAATATAATAAGCTAAGTACCTCTTATAAGCAATATAGTAGACCTATAAACGTTAATACTATAACTAGAAAGCTTTACTAGAACTACTAAGACCTAAAAGACTTTAAATACTATAACTATAAAAAGCCTAGCTATATAGCTAAAAACTATAAATAGTCTAAATAACTTTAGAATTAACTTATACTTAAGGTACTAAGAAAACTAATATAATAAAAAAAAAACTCTCTATAAATAAAAGAACTAGATTACCTTTTTTAATAATAACTATTTAGTTTTTTAAAAATAAAAAGAGTAAGTAAAATAGTACTTATAATAGCTTAAACATAGAACTATAGTAATCTCTTAATAAACTTAGAAAAAAGGCTACTTAGAATAAACTATGGTTTAATAACTGGAATAATAAAACTAATAGTTAATTATTAAGTTTATCTAAGCTAAGGAAGCTATATAAAGCAAGGAAAATAACCTCTGTATACCTAACACCTTAAAAGTTATTAAGGAATAACTCTAACTATATATATAAGCCTAAAAGAATTTCTAGAAATAATAGGTACTTAAAGAAGACTTTAAAAACGCTCTTAAGGAGAAAAGGAGCATTAAACCTAGGAAGCTTACTAAGATAATAGCTGTAGGACAGAAGTAACCCTGACCTAGATTTTCTTCTCTAAGACTCAGGTTCAAGAAACCTACACCCTAGTAATTAATTAAAGTACTTAGCAAGAAAATAAGCTCTAAAAAAGAACATAAAGAATTACTTAATAAGTTTAAACCCTTGAATAAGCTTAAGAGAAAAGCTACTAAGTAACTTTTAGATCTTAGAAGATTAAGCTAAACTTTTATATAATTAATATTTTATAAAAATATTAAAAAAAAAACTAAAATAATCACTTTTATATTATTTTAAAAAAAACAAAATCCTTTAATAAATTAGACCTTAAATAAAAAGTCTTTTATAAAAAGGAAGTATAGCTTTATAAGGCTAAATAAAGCTTAACTTATTATAACCTAGATAAACTAATAGCTATATAAATAAATATTAACTTTAGTAATAGCCTAATAGTTAAAAAGGCTTAGCTTACTAAAAAGGACTACTCTAAGTATTAACTATAGTATAAAAAGAATAAAGATAATTAGGATATCTAGTTTTATAGAATAGATAATACTAGAATTAATAGGAAGCTAGTAGTATTTGTCTTAGAGAAACTTGTATTTAGAGACTATAAGTACTTTAACTAAAAATATATACGCTACACTAAAGTATTCTAGGCTAATTATATCTATAATAAATACTAGTTTTACCTCTAGAACAAAGAACTTAATAACTTTTTTTTTAACAAAAAGAATAATAGCTAATCCTTATAATTTACTTTTACTATTAACTTAGTATATAAATAATTAAGGAATTTAAAGTAAGCTAATTATATATATAACCTAGTCTAAAACACCTAGTTTTATACTATAATAGACTAATTAAATACTAGTTTAAATATATATATATTAAATATATAATATATTATATAAGTAAAGTAAAAGCCTAGAGAACTTAAATCAAAGAATAAATATCTCTTAAGATAGAACTAGTAGATATAAAGGGAAAGTAAAGCTATTAATACTACTTAAAAAACTAAGAATACTAACTATACAAGGATAATAGAAGGTAATACTAAAGAAGTCCTTATACCTTACTATAATAATAAACGCCTTATACCTTGTTCTAAGCGTTTATATTAAAGGATAGCTTACTTAGGTTATAATTAATAATAAACTATAAGTAAACTTAATATTACCTTAACTAATAAATTAACGAAAAATCATATAAAGATTTAAAAAGGATCCTTATACTCTATAAAATATAAAAAGAGAAATAGTAGAATATAGTATAGGTACTATTAACAAAGAAGCTATATAACTCTTTATAGTTACTTATAACTATTAAGAATATCTAATCTTTAATATAGTATAAATTAAAGATATAGATGTTATTTTTAGAATCTTATAGTTATAATAATATAACCTAAGTATAGATTAGAGAATAAGTTAACTTTAATAAAAAGATTTAACTATAAGATAATATTATAAGCTATAACCTCTAAGTAAATTAAAGTAATATAGATACATTATATACGTTAAAAGAATTAAGCCTATAAAAAATAAATAATTTAAATAATTTATTAATAATTAATAAAAAAAAGAATACTTCTCTTTAATTCTAGAATAATACTATAAGTATACTAAACTCTTTACTAAAGAATTAGAAACTAGCTTACTTAAACATAGCTTATATAATTATAAGATTCTACTTAAAGAAGAAGTATACCTAAAGTTTTATAAAATCTATAGACTTAATAAAATAGAATATAAAGTACTTAATAAATACTTTAAAGAAAACCTATATAAAGGTTATATTTAACTATTAATATCTCTTATAAGATATCTAATATTATTTATACTAAAAAAGAATAGTAAACTATAACTCTATATAGATTACTAATAACTTAATAATATTATAATTAAGAACTATTATTTATTACCTCTTATCTTAGAACTATAAGACTAGCTATACTACACTAAATAGTTTATAGCTATTAACCTTAAAGAAGCCTATAACCTAATTAAAATAAAGGAAAGCAAGGAATAAAAGACATGTTTTTATACTAAGAAAAGTAACTTTAAGTATCTAGTTATACCTTTTAGACTTACTAATATACCTGCTACCTTCTAAACAATAATTAACTATGTCTTAAGAGAATTCCTAGATATATTTATTATTATTTACCTAGATAATATACTTATCTACTCTTATACTCTTAAAAAATATAAGAAACATATTTATACTATACTCTAATAACTATAAAAAGCTAAACTACTAGTTAAACCTAAAAAGAACATATTCTATAGTTAATAAGTTAACTTCTTAGGATTTACTATTACACTAGATAAAATCTAAATAAAAATAGAAAAATTATAGCTATTAAGGACTAGCCTTAACCTTAGAATATTAAAGATATTTAATTCTTTTTAAAATTTATTAACTTCTATTAATAATTCTTTAAAAGGTATTTTAGTAAAATTAACCCTTTTATTAAGCTTACTAAAAAAGATATACCCTTTAAATAAACTAAAGAATAAAAAAAAGCCTTTGAAAAAGTTAAATAATAAGTTTATTTTAAACTAGTTTTAATTATCTTAGACCTAAAAAAACCTTTTAAATTAGAAACTAACGCCTTAGACTATACTATTAGTAAACAACTTAGTTAACATAATAACAAAAGAAAACTATACCCTTATACTTTCTTCTCTTAAAAGCTTAATAAAGCTAAGCTTAATTACTAAATCTATAATAAAGAACTTATAGTAATTATTAAAGCTTTCTAAGAATAAAAACCTTAGTTATCTAGAACTAAATATAAAGTTAAGGTCTATATTAACTATAAGAACTTTATTTACTTTATTACTTTTAAAGTCCTTAATAAATAATAAATTAAATAGTTTAAATTCCTATTAAAATTTAACTTTAGAATAATTTATGTTAAAGGATCTAAAAGCAAAAGAGCTAATACCTTAAGCTAAAGACTAGATTATAAAACCTTAGTACTAGAAGAAACTTAAGTTATCCTTAAGAAGAATAATAATAGTAACCTTATTCTAGTATAAAAACTTATTATAATTAGTACCTATATTAATACCAGTACAACTAACAAAATAACACTTAAACAGATCATAGAGATTTATAGTACTAAGGCCTATAAACACTAAGGAATTACTAAAACATTTAAATAAGTTTAATAATACTATAATATATAAATTATTTAAGCTAAAGTAGCTTTTATAATTAAGGATTATAATATATATATAAAAAACAAAAATAGTTTATATAAACTCTATAAATAATTATAACTACTACTAGTACTACTAAAAGCCTAGTACTTAATTTCTTTAGACTTTATTATTAAACTCCTTAAGTTAAAAGAACTACTTATAAAAACCTACTATAATAATATACTAGTTATTAAAATAATAGTACTAGCTAGTTATATAATACGCACAACTTTAGGACATACATTATAGCAAAAGGTATAAACTAGATATTTAGCTGTTAGTTAACTATTAGAGAGATTAAAAGTATATTTATACTAAATTAACTTAGGGATATATAAGATTATATATCTTATATATAAAAGCTAAGTCTTATAGTTAAGAAGATGATTATAGAAAATATATCTTTAGTTTACTTTAACTTTAACCTAAGTATAATTATATAAACAGGTTCTTTTAAAAAAAGAGACTTTATTTAATACTAATTAGTAGTTACTTAGTAATCTATATAATTACTTTATATAATTATAGATTAGTAAAAGTAAAGAGATAAGACTTAGGCTTTATAGCTAAGCTACTAGGTAGTCTTATACTTTATGTAAGGTAAGAAATCCTTAGGGATACTTAAAGGGTTATACTAGAAAGTCTTTTATACTAAGAAGCTTTAATCTTACCTATTATTACTTACTAAACTAAACTAGGTAAATAAGATAAAAATAACTTTTGCTTTACTATTATATAAGACAGATTCTTATTATTACTTACTAAGTTAAACTAGATAAGAATCTTTATTATACTATATATAAAGTATAAAGTATATATTATTGTACTAAATAAACTAATTTTAACGTTATATAATATAAAATAACTACTAAATATAATATAGCTTTCTAAGAGGATTTTAAAGATAATTATTAAAGCTAATATAATAACATTAATAGATACCTACTAATATATAAAGAAATAAGTATAAGAAGTAAAGTCTTACTATATATATAAAAGAAGACTATAAATCCTAAATACTAAAAGAATCTAGTTAATATTATATGAGCACTATCTAAAAAAGAGATAACTATATATATTATATATATTAACATAGAAATACTTTATTTTAGGTAATTAAAAAAAACCTAATAATATTATTATATAAAGACTTTAATAAATAATTTATCTTTTAATAAAAAAAGGTTTATTATATATTTAAAGTAGTTAAAGTTTATATAACTTATTAAGCTAAAAGGATTCTAATTACTATTAATAAGAAATATAAATTAATAGCTAATTAAATTTATTAAAAAGATTAAAAGAAAATTTAATAAGTAAAAAAAACAGCTTTCTACTTATATAGCACTTACACCAAGTTATATAATTATAATAACTTAAATACTTATTTAAAGCCTTAAATTAACTTTACCTTAGAACATAGCTAAACTAATAATAAAGCTAATTAAGCCCTTATATAATACACAGACAACTTAAATATTAATTATATAAAAGTAGTTATAATTAGCTTTAAAAAATATACCTCCTAGAACAAGATTTACATAAAACATTAAGAGTTTTCTATAAATCTAAGGTTATATAATCTCTTTATATTAAAGAAATAATATCTATAACTTACTATTAAAACAAATAATCTAGAATAAATTATATAAACTAACTATAATTTTAATCTTCTAAAAAAAATAAAGAAAAAACAAGAATTATATAAATAAACTAACATATATACATAGTGAGTCGCCTATTATAGTAAGTTACCTACTTCTTTCTTCTTCTACACCTTTCCTTTTCCTCTTAGCTTTATTCTATATATAACAATAAGGTTTACTTTAAATAAAAGCTATATTTTCTTTGTACTCTAAGCTATTAAAAAAGACCTAAAATTATTTATATAGAAGGCTACTTTAATCTATAATATCCTAAGAATAACACTTTATAACTAATGCATTAAACGACTACTATAACAAGAAATGTAATTAAAATTAATAGAAATAACTAAGCTAAAAGAAATAGTGATTCTTAAATAAGTTATTAACCTAATTAATTAAAGATTTCTACTATAACTTAATAATATATAAGACATAGCTAATTACTTCCTTAAAAAATATAATATAATATATGTTAAACCCTAATAGGTAAAGAACTTTATATTACACTAACTATAACTAAAGACGCGTTTTTAATATAAAATTAACTATTAAAAGGTATTAGCTAAAGATCTTATAATTATATAGGCCTAGTTTACCTTTATATAAAATATAGTTATAAAATATAAAATCTATAATAATAATATTTATAATTTTAATAAAATAAGCTTTTTAATAGGAACACTATTATATATAAAAGTTATTATAACTTCTAACTATAAAAGAAGGCCTTATATAAAATAGCCTAGTAATTACAAATAGGTTTCTATTATTTAAGGTATATATATAAATAGCTAAGCGTTACCTTTATATTTTATTATTAAAAGTAAATATTACTTTTTCTCTTAGGATACTAATAGCTAATTTCTATTTTAATACTATATTTATTTTAGTAAAAATAAATAAACTATAAATAAGATTAACTTAAATTAGCTATAGTATTTTAAAAAGTATATAAAATCTTATATAAAAAATATTAAATAGCTTCTAATCCTAAATAGCTATAATAGCTATAAATTAACTAACTTTAATAAATACTATAAGAAACAAAACATTATTACTTTTTATATACCTCTTTATTTATTATATAAGCTTTAGCCTCTTAATGTTAAGTACTTTAGCCTATTAAAGTACTTATATAACAAAAGAATCAAGAAGATAATATAGATAACGTACATGCATAGTGAGCTGGGCATCATAGTGAGCTACGCACGTCCACTGCCTTTTTACCTCTTAAACCTTTACACCTACTTTCCTCCATGCATAAACATGACTTCTTCTTCTAAAGAAAGCCGTATTATCTTTGCCCTCTAAGCTATCTAAAAAGACCCAAAAATGTCTATATAAAGAGCTACCTTCACCTTTAAGGTTCCTGAATTAACCCTTTGTACGTAACGCGCTGGTGTACTCTTATGAGCTAAGACGTGACTGAAATCAATGAAGATAACTATAACTAAAAAGGAAGTGATTCTTGAACGAGTTATTAACCTAATTAATTAAGGGTTTTTTCTGCAATAAGAAGATATACAAGAAATAGCTAATTAACTCTTAAACGCATATAACAGGACGCATACAAGACCCTAATAAGCAGAGAACTTTATACAACATATTCCCTAATTAAAAATACGATTTTAATATTAAATTAACTATTAAAAGGCCTTAGCTAAGGATCCTATAATTATATAAAGCTGATTTATACTTATATAAAATATAATTATAAAGTATAAAATACTTAATAATAATATCTATAATTTTAATAAAACTAAGTTCTTAATAGGAATACTATTATATATAAAGGTTATTATAATATCTAACTATAAAAGAAGGCCTTATATAAAGTAGCTTAGTAATTAAAAATAAGTTTCTATTATTTAAGGTATATATATAGATAGCTAGGTAATACCTCTATATGTTATTATAAAGGGCAAATATTACCTCCTCTTTTAGTACATTAACAGCTAATTCCTAGCTATATAATATATTTATCTAAGTAAAAATAAATAAATAATAAATAATATTAGCTTAGATTAGCTAAAGTACTTTAATTAGTATATAAAGTCTTATATAAAGGGTTCTTATTACCTTTTAATCCTTAATAGTTATAATAGCTATAAATTAACTAAGTTTAATAAATACTATAAGGAACAAAGTATTATTACTCTTTATATACCTTTTTACTTATTACATAAGCTCTAGCCTTTTAATATTAGGTGTTTTAGCCTATTAAAGTACTTATATAGTAAGAAAATTAAAAAGATAATATAAATATAAATTTTATATATTACTAAAAATAACTTTTTTCTTACCTTTAAAATAGTATTTTTTACTTTAATAAACAAAAATAACATATAATCTAGTTTTAGATAAATAAGCCTTATACCTTTTAACCCTAAAGTAGTTATTTCTCAGTTAGATTTTAAGCCAAAGACGTTAATACCCTTAACTTTATAGCTAAGCAGCCAAGGCTCCTAGGACACAAAGACACTAACTATAGCACTAAAAGGTATATAAAGTACTTCCTCCCTTAAAAAGAAGATCTAGGTATATTAAGGTAGCTTATTAACACTAATATATAAAGTAATTAATTTCTAGGCTAAAGGTATTAGCAAGTTAGCCTATAGGCTTACTATTATTAAGGCTAAGAACTATAAGCTTTGTATAAGGATAGAGGTACTAAGTAAGCGCTAAAAGGCAAAAAAGACCTGACTATATCTTAGAGGGTTACTTAATACTGTGAAAGTAAAAGCATTATAAGTAGAAAAAGGTAATGTTAATGCTAAAGGAGAGAATAACTCTTAGAAGGAGGGTTGTACAGAAGGTGTTAAACTACGCGTACAACGATATAGTAATTACGGAAAGCCTAGACATAACGTATAAACTTATAAAGTAGTTTAGGATAGTAATAAAGAAGAGGGTAATAAGTAGTTTTAATTAATTTTATACATTATAGTTAAATTAACTTATATAAAAGATAGAAAGGTAGTAGATGTATATAGCTTACTATAATGCATAGCTTACTATATATGTATGTTATAGATTTTATATATTATAAAAGATAACTTTTTTTTTACTTTTAAAGTAATATTCTTTACCTTAATAAGTAAAAACAATATATAAGCTAGTTTTTAATAAGTAAGCCTTATACTTTTTAATTTTAAAGTAGTTATTTTCTACTTAGACTTTAAGCTAAAGACGCTAACACTATCTAGCTTATAACTAAATAGCTAAGACTCTTAGGACCTTAAAACACTAACTATAGTACTAGATAATATATAAAGTACTAGTTCTCTTAAAAAAAGGATCTAATAGTATTAAAATAGTTTATTAATAGTAATATATAAGATTATTAACTTGTAAGCTAAAAATATTAATAAATTAGTATATAAACTTACTTTTACTAAAACTAAGAAAAAAAAGTATTATATAGTAATAGAAATACTAAGTAAACGCTAAAGAACTAAAAAGACTTAACTATATCTTAGAGAGTTACTTAATACTACTAAAACAAAAGTATTATAAGTAGAAAAGAGTAGTGTTAATACTAGAAGAGAGAATAACTCTTAGAAGAAAGGTTATATAAAAGGTATTAAACTACGTGTATAATAATATAGTAATTACAAAAAGCCTAGACATAATGTATAAATATGTAAAGTAGTTTAGGATAATAATAAGGAAAAGAATAATAAGTAGTTTTAATTAATTTTATATATTATAGCTAAATTAACTTATATAAAAGGTAAAAGAGTAAAGGAAAGGTAGTAACTTACTATAAATAGTGACTTACTATATAGATACGTTAACTTATTTCTTAAAAACAACTAAATAAATAAGAAAGACTAAAAAAAAGCTAAAAAAGGCTATATAATAATTACTATCTACTAATTAGGTATTTTTATCTTAGAAAAAAAAGACTATAAGAAGTTAATAGAAAAGTTATAGCTTAATAATATAATTATAATACTAAGTACTTTATATAAAAAGTTAAACTAAATAGAAATAAATAACCTTATTAACTAAAGAGTTTTTACTTTTATACTATATAATCTAAAAGACTATAACTACTTTTATATTAATAAGATATAAATAATATAAAAGATTAAGAACTTATTATTTAAGCTATATAAGAAGTTAAGACTTATTATATAAGGGTATAAAAACTAAGAGAAAAAAGAACTCTTAACCTAGGTACCTACTATTTAATAGATAAGCTAAAGGCTTATACTTATAATTAGACTTACTTTTATATAAGACTATAAATACAAAGAGGAACTTAGAGATATAACTTAGGTATATATATAGTTAAATAATCGTTTAACTAGAATAATTATTATATAACTACTTAAAGAGTTAAAAGATAAATACCTTAAGAATATACTTCTTTGTATCTTAAAACTACTATATAGCCTAGTAAAGTTAAGCTTATACTAATATAAAACCTATTTTAAGTATTAAAAAAAAGATCTAAAGATAATAGAGTTAACGTATAATCTATACTTACTATATATAACAAAAGAACTAGATACCTATAAGATTATAGCTATATAAATAAACAATACACTTAGCTTTACTATATCTGCTTTTTCCTAGAGAAAAGAAGAAGAGCTAAGAAGAAAAGGACTTTATATAAAACTAAAGACTACTTTATTACCTAACAATAAAATTAAATTTAATAAAAGAAAGATTTAATTGTATAATAACTATATTACTTTTACTTAAAAAAGCTAAATAAAGTACTTAAAACTTATTAATCTTAATGTATATAATATATATTAGTAGTATATTTCTTAAAGGGTAAAAGAAGTATACCTTATATCTATTTATTAACTAAAGGTATTATATAAGCTGTTAACTATAGCCTAAACTAAGAAACTTAATAAAAAGAATATTAAAGCTTTAAATATATAACTTTAGTAGTAAATTAATAACTCTATATAAGGTCTTATGTATATTTCTTTTAATCTTAATTATATAAAGATATATATTTTTATAAATAAATTATTTATAAATAACTTAGATCTATTATTATAACTTAGATTTATTATTATACTAGCTAAAGAAATAGCTTATATAATAATAGAGTTTTAGATTAATAGAAATATTATATACTAAAGTTTAATAAAGTATAAGAGAGTTATATAAAGTATACTTATAAGTGAATTATGTAGAATAACTATAGGATTTAATAATAAAATATTTTTTAGTATAATACTTACTAAGATCCTTTATATATTATAACTCTTAAGGATTCTAGTTATTATCTGTTTAGACTTATAATCTCTATATAAGTACCTTATATAACTAGGTATAATAGATAAAAAGAGGCTTATAATTAATATTATAAGTTTAAATAAGTTATATAAAAAGAAAAAGATCTTAAAAGTAAAATAAATTAATAGAAAAGATAACCTTATTAACGCTTTTACTAAGAAATCACTAAACTTAATACTTAAACAATTAATTATAATAAATATATTAAAGATTTAAATTAAAGTATATATTAAAAGATTAAAAAAAAACACTTAATAATTAATTTATATAACCTTACTATTATATATAACTAATTATCTAAAAACAAAATATAACCTTAAAAGAATATCTAATATACTTAACTATTACTAATTCTAATCTTAATATTAGATTATACCTCTACTATATCTATAACCTTCTTAAATTACTATATTATATAATTTACTTAATTATTATGTAAGATTTTAAGGAAAAGAAGTTATATAATTACTTCTTATTAATAACTATAAAGCTAATAAAAGTACTAAGAAAATAATTACCTTTACTAATATTCTTACTAAACTTATTACTAAGTATATAAGGCTTATAAGCATTAGTAATATTAAAAGCCTTATAGTTACTAAGGCTACTATTATTGTTATTATTATTATTATTACCTAAGTTATTAGACAAATTAATATCTTAACTATAGTAAGTATAGTAAGCGCTATATAACTACTAGATACACTTAGTATAAACACTACCTTAAAAGATAAGAATATAAGTATATTAGTAGAAGCATAAGAAGTTAGTAGTTATGTATTTATTACTATAGGTAATAGCTATATAACTATAAGACTAAACTAAGACTATAAAGAAGTAGCCTTAATAGTAAATAATACTAGTAACAAACTACTAAACAGAAGTATTACTAATAACACAGATCTTAATATTATATAAGAATATATTAATAATAAGACGCTTCTTATTTTATAGTTAAGGTTAATATATAAAAACAAAATAAAAACAAAAGTAATATATATTAAAAGCTAAAGCTAACAAAAGAGTATAACTATTAGCGTTACTAGTTAAAAAACAAAGCTAATAACTACTAAACGTATTAGTATATATACTAATATTACTAAATATTAAACTACTAAGAGTAGTAAAAGATATTATAAATTAATTATAACGTATATATATAGTAAGTAGCTTATTATAGTAAGTAGCCTACTTTCTTTTTTCTTCTTGAACTTTAACTTTATATTAATATTCTTTTATATATAATAATAACTTCTTTTTTAAATAAAAGTTGTATTATTCTTGTAATTAAAGTTATTAAGAAAGACCTAAAATTATTTATATAAAAAGTAGCCTTTATTTATAATATCCTAAGAATAACACTTTAATATTAATGTACTAGATAATTACTATACTATAAGACTTATATAGAATTAATAAAGATAACTAAGCTAAAAGAAATAGTAATTTTTAAATAAGTTTTTAACCTAATTAATTAAGGATTTCTATTATAACTTAATAATATATAAGATATAGCTAATTGTTTTTTTAATAAATATAATATAATATATGTTAGACCTTAATAAGTAAAGAACTTTATATAATATTAACTATAACTAAAGACATGTTTTTAATATAAAATTAACTATTAGAGAGTATTAGCTAAGGATCTTGTAATTATATAGGCTTAGTTTACTTTTATATAAAATATAATTATAAAGTATAAAATTTATAATAATAATATTTATAATTTTAATAAGATAGGCTTCTTAATAGGAATATTATTATATATAAAGGTTATTATAACCTTTAATTACTATAAAAGGCCTTATATAAAGTAGCCTAGTAATTATAAATAAGTTTCTGTTATTTAAGGTATATATATAGATAACTAAGCAGTACCTTTATACGTTATTATTAAAAGTAAATATTACTTTCTTTTATAGTATACTAATAGCTAATTTCTACTTTAATAGTATATTTACTTTAGTAAAAATAAATAGACTATAAATAAGATTAGCTTAGATTAGCTATAGTATTTTAAAAAGTATATAAAGTCTTATATAAAAGGTATTAAGTAGCTTTTAATTCTTAATAGCTATAATAGTTATAAGTTTATTAAGTTTAATAATTATTATAAAAAAATAATATTATAATTTTTTATATACTTTTTTATTTATTATATAAGCTTTAGCTTTTTAATATTAGTTATTTTAGTCTATTAAAAGTATTATATAGTAAAGAAATTAAGAAAATAATATAAATATAAATTATATATATTACTAAAAATAACGTTTTTTTTACTTTTAAGGTAACCTTTTTTATTTTAATAAATAAAAAAAATATATAAGCTAACTTTAAATAAGCTAGCCTTATTCTTTTTAACCTAAAAGTAGTTATTTTTTATTTAGATTTTAAACTAAAGACATTAACACTATTTAACTTACGCTTAAATAACTAAGGCTTTTAAGGCCTAAAGATATTAATTATAATATATAACGTAGTTATATAGCAAGTAGGTTAATATAGCGAGTAGGTTATCTTCTTTTACTCTTTTACCTTTTATATAAGTTAATTAAACTATAATATATAAAATTAATTAAAACTACTTCTTATCCTTTTTTTTATTACTGTCCTAAACTACTTTACAGGTTTATATATTATGTCTAGGCTTTCTGTAATTACTATATTATTATACGCATAGTTTAGTACCTTCTATATAACTCTCCTTCTAAGGGCTATTCTATTTTCTAGTATTAATATTACTTTTTTTTACTTATAGTACCTTTGTTTTAGTAGTATTAAGTAACCTTCTAAGACATAGTCTAGTCTTTTTTACTCTTTAACGTTTACTTAGTATTTTTATCTTTATATAAAGCTTATAGTTCTTAGCCTTAATAATAGTAAGCTTATAAATTAACTTACTAATACCTCTAGCCTAGAAGTTAATTACTTTATATATTAGTGTTAATAAGCTACCTTAATATGCCTAAATCTTCTTTTTAAGGGAGGAAGTACTTTGTATACCTTTTAGTGCTATACTTAGTATCTTTATGTCCTAGGAGCCTTAGCTGTTTAACTATGAGGTTAAGGGTGTTAGTGTCTTTAGCTTAAAATCTAACTAAGAAATAACTACTTTAAAGTTAAAAAGTATAAGGCTTACTTATCTAAAACTAGCTTGTATATTATTTTCTTTTATTAAGGCAAAGAATATTACTTTAAAGGTAAAAAAAAAGTTATTTTTAGTAATATATAAAATTTATATTTATATTATCTTTTTAATTTTTTTATTATATAAGTACTTTAATAAGCTAAAGTACTTAATATTAAGAGGCTAAAATTTATATAATAAATAAAAAGATATATAAAAAGTAATAATATTTTATTTTTTATAGTATTTATTAAAGTTAATTAATTTATAATTATTATAACTATTAAGGATTAAAAAGTAATAAAAGCCTTTTATATAAGTCTATATATACTAATTAAAGTACTTTAGCTAATCTAAGCTAATATTATTTATTGTTTATTTATTTTTATTTAAATAGATATACTATATAGCTAGGAATTAGCTATTAGTATATTAAAAGAAGAGGTAATATTTACTTTTTATAATAATATATAGAGGTAATACTTAGCTATTTATATATATACCCTAAATAAAAGAAACCTATTCTTAATTACTAGGCTACTTTATATAAGGCCTTTTTTTACAGTTAAACGTTATAATAACTTTTATATATAATAGTATTTTTATTAAGAACCTAGTCTTATTAAAATTATAAATATTATTATTAAATATTTTATACTTTATAATTATATTTTATATAAATATAAACTAGCTTTATATAATTATAGGATCTTTAGCTAAGGCCTTTTAATAGTTAATTTAATATTAAAATCGTATTTTTAATTTAAGGATATGTTATATAAAGTTCTTTGCTTATTAAGGTCTTATATACCTTTTGTTATATACGTTTAGGAGTTAGTCAGCTATTTCTTATACGTCTTTTTATTACAAAGAAAACCCTTAATTAATTAAGTTAATAACTTATTTAAGAATCACTTTTTTTTCTATTATAGTTATTTTTATTAAATTTGGTTGTCTTTCAGGTTATATAATATATCTAGTATATTAGTTTTAGATTAACGTTTAAAGGACCTTAAAGGTTTAAGCTGTTTTTTATATAGACATCTTTAGGTCTTTTTTGATAGCCTGGATGGTAAGGATAATATGACTTTTAATTAAGGAGGATAGTATGTTTGTATATGGAGGAAAGTTGGTGTAAAGGTTAAAGAGGTAGAAAGTTAGAAAAGTGGCTTACTTGCTATGTTAGCCTACTCGCTATGTAAGTACGTTAATATTATATAAAGCTTTATATTACTTAAGAAAAGGATTACTTGTTATTAATATAGCTTATTAACTTATTTATATAAAGTAATTAACTTATAAGCTAAAAGTATTAGTAAGTTAATATATAAACTAGCTTTTATTTAAGCTAAGTACTATAAGCTTTATATAGTAAATAAGATACTAAGTAAACATTAAAGGGCTAAAAAAACTTAATTATGTTTTAGAAAGTCCTTTAATATAGCTAAAGTAAGGTTAATCTAGGTAAAGAAGAGGGTTGTTAATACTAGAGGCAAAAATATGCGTTAGGAAGAGGCTTATATAAAAGAGAGTAAATTATATAGTTAGTAATATAGTAATTATAAAAAGACTAGATATAATATATAAATATATTAAGTAGTATAAGAGACTTTTAAAGAAGAAAATAATAAGTAGTTTTAATTAATTTTATATAATATTACTTAATTAACTTGTATAAATAGCTAAAGAGTAAGTAAAGGTAAGCTATTTACTATAATAAGCTACTTATTATATATATATGTTATAAAGTACTATTAATAAATTAATAAAAAAGTTTATAAAAGTAAATCTTATATATAAGTAGTTATTATTAAAGTTAATTAAAAAAAAAGAAAATTATTATTAATTAATTATATAAAAAATAAGATATATAAAAAGTAGAAAGAAAATAAAAAATAAAAAAAATAAAAAGAAGTTTAAATACCTAAGGTTACTATATATAAAAAAAAGATATATTAATAATAGAAGTAAAAGTAAAGTCAACAAAAAAAAAGGACTTTACTAACATATAACTTATCTACTTAACTAAATAAGAAGAGATTAAATAGTTACCTAGAGTTTTAATATTAGTAATTTATTATATAACGTAAATAACTTAACCTACAAGGTTATATAATAAGGTTATTAATATTATAATCAGTATAACCTAGTTAAACACTATAAGGAGTTATACTATTATAAAAAAAAAGGTATAAGTATTAAAATAATAACACTAGCTAGTTATATAATACACATAACTTAAGGACATACATTATATTAAAAGACACAAACTAGATATTTAGCTCTTAGTTAACTATTAAGGGAATTAAAAGTATATTTATACTAAACTAACTTAGGGACATATAAGATTATATATCTCGTATATAAAAGCTAAGTCTTATAGTTAGAAAGAAAATTATAGAAGATATATCTTTAGTTTATCTTACCTTTAACCTAAGTACAATTATATAAACAGGTTCTCTTAAAAAGAGAAAATCTATTTAACACTAGTTATTATTAACTAACTTATAAAATACATATACTTTATTTTATACTTAGAGTTAAGTATAATAGAAGACCTAGTGTATATATTTTTGAAATACATTGTTAATAACCACAGATTACCTAAAGAAATTATATCTAATAAAGATAAACTATTTAACGTACTCGCATAGCGAGTGGGCCAACATAGCGAGCGGGCTACTCCTTATCGCTAGAAAAACCCCCTTTTTTAACTATTTATTAAAAAGCGGATTCCTAACTAAAAAAGACCTAGTTTCTAGTGTTATATAACGATAAGAGTTAAATTCTAGTAAATAATAGTATAGAAAATATTACTATACTTTAACCCCTAGATCTTTAGAAATTCTCTTATCTAGAGGCCTAGATAAGAGATACTAGGGTTAGAGAGAGATAATATTTTCTATACTATTATTTACTAGAATTTAACTCTTATCGTTATATAACAGTAAAAACTAGGTCTTTTTTAGTTAGGAATCCGCTTTTTAATAAATAGTTAAAAAAGGGGGTTTTTCTAGCGATAAGGAGTAGCCTACTCGCTATGTTGGCCCACTCGCTATGCGAGTACGTTAATACTTTTAGCTTAAAAGTTAATAATCTTATATATTATTATTAATAAGCTACTTTGATATTACTAGATCCTTTTTTTAAAGGAACTAGTACTTTATATATTATCTAGTACTATAGTTAGTGTTTTAAGGTCTTAAGAGTCTTAGCTATTTAGTTATAAGCTAAATAGTGTTAGCGTCTTTAGCTTAAAGTCTAAGTAGAAAATAACTACTTTAAGGTTAAAAGGTATAAGGCTTATTTATTAAAAACTAGCTTATATATTGTTTTTACTTATTAAAATAAAAAATATTACTTTAAAAGTAAAAAAAAAGTTATTTTTTGTAATATATAAAATTTATATTTATATTATCTTTTTAATTTCTTTATTATATAAGTATTTTAATAGGCTAAAGTATTTAATATTAAGAGGCTAAAGCTTATATAATAAATAAAAAGGTATATAAAGAGTAATAATATTTTGTTTTTTATAGTATTTATTAAAGTTAATTAATTTATAGCTATTATAGCTATTAAGAATTAAGAGCTAATAAGAACTTTTTATATAAGTCTTTATATATTAATTAAAGTGTTTTAGCTAATCTAGGCTAATATTATTTATTATTTATTTATTTTTACTTAAATAAATATACTATATAGCTAGGAATTAGCTATTAATATACTAGGAAAAAAGGTAATATTTGCTTTTTGTAATAATATATAAAGATAACGCCTAGCTATCTATATATATACCTTAAATAACAGAAACTTATTTCTAATTACTAGGCTACTTTATATAAGGTTTTTTTTTATAGTTAAAAGTTATAATAACCTTTATATATAATAGTATTCTTATTAAGAAGCTAATCTTATTAAAATTATAGATATTATAATCTTATATCTTATACTTTATAATTATATTTTATATAACGTACATGCATAGTGAGTCCCTTATCATAGTGAGTCGCTTACTTCCTTATCGTACATAGAACCCCTAGTTTTCAACTATTTTTTAGAAATCTATTTTAAGCTTAAAATACACTAGGTTTTAACTATTAGTATTCGATAAGAGTTATATTATAAGAAATAATACTATAGAAATTATTACTCTAGCCTTATAATGCCTTATACCTAGATCTCTTATCTAGAAGCTAGATAAGCTAGCTTACGTAAAGTAGTATAATAACTAAGGTAGGAATTTCTATAGTATTATTTCTTATAATATAACTCTTATCAAATACTAATAGTTAAAACCTAGTGTATTTTAAGCTTAAAATAGATTTTTAAAAGATAGTTGAAAACTAGGGGTTCTACGTACAATAAGGAAGTAGGCGACTCACTATGATAGGCGACTCACTATGTATATACGTTAAGTATAAACTAGCTTTATATAATTATAGGATTCTTAGCTAAGGCCTTTTAATAGTTAATTTAATATTAAAATTATATTTTTAATTAGGGTTATTATTATATAAAGTTCTTTACTTATTAAGGTCTAATATATGTTATATTATATTTAGAAAGGAGTTAGTTAGCTATATCTTATATGTCTTCTTATTATAAAAGAAACTTTTAATTAATTAAGTTAATAACCTGTTTAAGAATTACTTTCTCTTTTATTATAGTTATCTTTATTGAATTTGGTTATCTTTTAGCTTGTATAACGCGTTTAACGCGTTAGTTATATAGTGTTATTTAAGGGACCTTAAAGATAAATACTGCTTTTTTTATAGATATTTTTAGGTCTTATTTAATAGCTTAGATAGTAAGGATAATGTAACTTTTAATTAAAAAGGATTATATGTTTATATATAGAGGAAAGTTAGTATAAAGGTTAAAGAGATAGAAAGAAAAGAAAGGTAATAACTTACTATAAGTAACAACTTACTATACAGATATATTAAATAAAGGTTAGATAAAAAAGACTTTACTTAATTAAAGAATACTTATAAGTAAAAGCTACTAAAACATTATTACAAGGCTTCTTAGCCTTAATATAACTTTAATAGTAAAAAGAACTTTTACTAAAACAATAAGTAGTTTTTATATAAAAACAATAAGTATAAAATATATTAGTAATAACAAAATAAGCTTTAATAAACTTTAAAAGCATAAAATACTTATAATCTTTTATTTTTATCTTCTAAGATTTCACTTTTAGTTTTAATTTTTTTATATAACTTAATATAATATTAGTATAATAAATAAATAAAGAAATAAGTTTAATAACTCTTTAACCTAAGAGAAATAACTTACTTATAAGGTTTTAAGGGTAAGACCTTTAGAGAAAAGACCTAATATTATAACCTAATAAGTATAACATAACTAGGGTTACCCTATAAGCACCTAGTAGCTACAAGATAAGGTTATATATAAAATAGTAAAAGAATACGTTAATCCTTCTCTTAGAATAAAAGAACTAAGAAAAGTTATATAAAAATAAGAAGGACTAATAACAAATAAGTAGTCTATAACCTAGGACTAATATACTAAGGATTAGTCTTTATTAAGGACTAACTTTAAGAGATTAGTCCTAGTAAAGTAATAATAAGATATAAGGACAATTATTCTAACTAGACTAGATACCTTCTATAGCTCTTTAGTAATTAACTTCATGATTCACTCTTTTATAAGTAACTTTTAGATTATTCTTTTGTTGTAAAGCTATAAGCTATTTACGCCTAGACGTACCTAACTAATCACTAGACACTAATAGACCAGTAAGATTACTAACAAGACTTACTTTACTATTACTAAGTATTAACCTTAGCTACTTATTAGTAGAAAACACTACTGTTAGATATCTGACTGTAACAGTAAGGTATAGCTGCCTTAGAGCTATATTCCTTCAAATTCCCTTAGCTAATATAGTATATCCCTTAGTAAAGTTAAATTTTTGTTGTATAAAATAGAGGTATAAGTATAAAGAAAGATAAAAGTTATAAGAGTTGTTTTTTTTACTAAGCTAGGCTTATAACTAGTAAGAATAACAAGGGGTTATTTATAATAGTTATAAGAAAAAGTAAAGAAGAATAAAGGTAGATAAAAAGGGTATATATATATATTAACTGTTAAGGAATTGTTATGCTTTGTTATTCTTAAAAACTGTTTAAGTAAAGGGAACATCTCTTAGTTATATAGAAAGTCTCTTAGATACGTATAGTATCTAAGCGTATATCTAAGTGTATATCTAAGTACTAAGAGGTACTTATATGTTTTTTATATATGTATATATATGCTTATATATACCTGTAGATAGGTATAAGCGTTAGTATATATAATACTTAGAAGTATATACGTTTATCTATAGTAGACTATATTAGTTTATAGTAGTTTATATTAGTATAGTTATATATAGTAATATATACTTTTATAGGTTATTTTTCAAGAAGAATCTAGAAAAAATAACTATATATTTAAAAGACTTTTAGTTATAGAGTTATAAAGAGATTTATATATAAGAATTATAAGAATTTTACTTTTTAATTCTTAGTAGTTATAATAGTATTAGGCTTAGGCTCATTAGTTTATAGTAACTATTAATATATCTAGAGGCTATTATTTTAAAAAGTAATCTATATTAAAAGGCTAGATTTTAGGCTTATTTTAATTATTATTATTAATTAGTAGTAGAGTATTATAGCGGTTATTTATAAGGGTTTTTGTTAAGGTATAGGTTTTAAAGTTAAGGATAGCTAGGCTACTTATATTAATTAATTATGTTATTTTGTTATCTTATAAAGAGAGTATTAATTACTAAAATAAAAGGGGTAAGGTAAAGCGTTAGTTAATGTGTAGTAGTTAGTATATAGTAAGGGTAGTAGGTTATTAGATAAATTATAGTAGTAAGGAATTAATTAAGGTTAAGATATTAATCTTTTATCTTTAAAGAAGTATTAATAGACCTTTAAGTAGTGTTTTAATAGCGAATTCTAAGTTAGTTAATATATAACTATATTACTTATTTATAAAAACTTAAAGGTAAAGAAGAGAGAAATCTATAGTTATGCTAAGCTAATTACCTAAGCCTTTGAAGGCACTAGCTATAATCCCTTTATCACGTGACTAAACCTCTCTTTTAGTTACTATAGCTATATATATAAGCTATATCTATTCCTAGGGGTTATAATAGGTAGTAGCTATAGCGTTAGCTAGCTATAATATAATAAAATCTATAGAATTAAGATCTAGCTTTTTACTACTAACTATTTATAAACTAATAACTAAATAAAGATCCTTAACTAATATTTTACTTAATAGCTTTATTCTTTAATTAACTACTATTAAGATAACTAAAGTAATATACTACTTACTATTAACTTTACTTATACTACCTTACTTAGTAAAACTACTAAACTATCTCTTTATAAGATTAAATTTAAAAGACTACCTTAACTAAGCTTTAACTAAAACTACTATACTTAGTACTTCTTATTTACCTATAAAAAGCTTAATTACACTAATATTTAGTAATTTATTTAATATATCTATAAATACTAAAAGATTACCTAAAGAAATATAAAAGCTACTTAAATACATTATTATTAATACGCTAATAAGTACTATTACCTTAATAACTTTATTATTAAAAATAATGTCTTTATTAACGTATTTTACTAAAAACGTAATAACCTTAATAAGCTATAAAACCCTTAAGCTAGACCTTAGCCTATTATTAAAGCTAAGCTAAGAGGAACCTAGAAAGTTAAGCTCCTTAAAAGTATATACGCTTACCTTGTCTTTTACTTTAGTAAGCTAAGAAAAGCCTTTAATAACCTTTTACTAGGATAACACTAAGAACTACTACCTTTAGTTACCTTTAATACTAATAAGCCTAAATATAAAGTATTAAAGATATTAAAGTCTTATATTTATAAAAAGAAACTTTAGTATAAAGCTAACTAAATAAGCTATAATAAAGACCTTATTTAGTATAACGTAGAAGGTTTCTATTATTTCTCTAGTATACTTTAAGCTTTCTATAATATTAACCTAATAACTATAAGCCCTTTAAAGAACTTTACTTAGTAGCTATAGTTAGTTATAGCTAATAATAAACCCTTAAGCTATTCTAATAATAATACCTTAGCTAAACTAGTAGTTATATAACCTATAGACTTACTACCTAGTTAATAGGCCTAACCTTACTCTACTACATTTTTACCTAAAAAAACATTTCTTAACTTATTATTTAAAGTAAAAAAACAAAAAAATTAATTTATAAAAGAAATATATAAAAACATTATTATAGATAATAGCGCTTATTTAAGAGGAGAGAGTAATATTATAGCGTAGTTAGCTAGTGCTATAGCTATTACTTATTATAACCCTTAGGAATAGATATGGCTTGTGTGTGTAGCTATAGTGACTAGAAGGGAGGTTTAGTTACGTAATAAGGGGATTAGCTAGTACCCTTAAAGGCTTAGGTAATTAGCTTAGCGTAGCTATAGATTTCTCTCTTCTTTACCTTTAAGTTTTTACAAATAAGTAATATAGTTATATGTTAACTAACTTAGAATTCGCTGTTATAACAACTTTACCTTATATAGAAGCCTACTAATAAAAAGAGTATTAATTCTTCTTTTGTTTACTATATAAATTATTAGAAATTAATAGTTCTATATTCTTACTCTTTTATTTAGAATAAATAGATTAGTTTAAATTACTTAAATAACTTGGTTAAGAATAACTAGGCTAAGGTTATACTTGGCTTTTTTAATGTCTTTAAGGATCTTTTTTTTTATAAAAATATTTCTTATTTATTGTTTTATAGTTAAATTAACGTATATATATAGTAAGTAGCCTATTATAGTAAGTAGCTTACTTCCTCTTTTCTTTTTAAACTTTAACTTTATATTAATATTCCTTTATATATAATAATAAGTTCTTCTTAAAATAAAAGTTATATTATTTTTATAATTAAAGCTATTAAAAAAGACCTAAAACTATCTGTATAAAAAACAGCCTTTATCTATAATATCTTAAAAATAACACTTTAATACTAATATACTAAATAATTACTATACTATACGACTTATATAAAATTAATAAAGATAATATATATATATAGTAAGTAGCCTATTATAGTAAATAGCTTACCTTTATTTACTCTCTAGCTATTTATATAAGTTAATTAAGTAGTATTATATAAAATTAATTAAAACTACTTATTATTCTCTTTTTTAGAGGTCTCTTATACTACTTAACATATTTATATATTATATCTAGTCTTTTTATAATTACTATATTACTAACTATATAATTTACCTCTTTTTATATAAGCCTTCTCTTAACGTATATTTTTACCTTTAGTATTAATAACCCTTTTCTTTACCTAGATTACCTTTACTTTAGCTATATTAAAGGACCTTTTAAGATATAGTTAGGTTTTTTTAGCCCTTTAACGTTTATTTAGTATCTTATTTGTTATATAAAGCTTATAGTACTTAGCTTTAATAAAAGCTAGTTTATATATTAATTTACTAATACTTTTAGCCTATAAGTTAACTACTTTATATAAATAGGTTAATAAGCTATATTAATAACTAGTAATATATATATATAGTAAGTTACTTATTATAGTAAGTTGTTTACTTCTTTTTTCTTTTACACCTTTCTTTTTTCTCTTAGCTTTACTTTATATATAATAGAAAAGGGTAAGGTTTTACGTTTTTGTTTTTCCTTTTATTAGCCTATAAACATAATTATAAGCCTAATTAGACGTAACTAAGCAAAACCCTTTTAAGTACAAAAAGGGACTCTAGTTAGATACTATTACAAAGAGAAAGCATTAGTATCTAATTACTAAGTAAACAAATAAGCTTAATATCTTTAAATAGGTACTTAAATAAATATAAACAAATTTATTACTTTAATATCTAAATAGAATATATAAAAAGTAACTATTACTTTATTTCCTTAAGCTTAATTAGACCTCTAAGGTCTAAGAGGATATCCTTTTCCTCTAGAGATTATAATATATATATATATATTACTTAGTAATAAGAGTAAATCTAAATAGATTATAAGACATAAAGGATATACTTTTCTAGTTTACTTATAGCTTTAATTAGGCTAAAGAGAACCTAAAAAGAGTAGTATTTTATGGTCTAGGCATTAAGGTAATTACTTAAAGTAATTAGTTACTTTAGGTATACTTGTGATAATACTAGGACCTTAGTATTTAGTGTAGTTTATATATTAACTGTTTATTTATTAGCTTTTTTTATTTTATATAGTTTTAATAGTACTTTATAATAGAATTAAACTACTAATCTTTTTATTATTATATTTTAATTATATAATAAATTTAGTATTAGTACTTTAAAAATAGCTTTAATTAATAAAATATATTATTAAAAAGATATAAAGAAAATAATATTTTTAACTTAAATAGACTTAGTTTTAGATATAAAAGTAAGCTTAACTTTAAGAAACTATAATAAATAAAACTTAAGAAAAGTAAAATTCTTTAAAAAAATAAAAAAATAAATAATTAGCTATAATAATATAATATAGCTAAATAAACCTTTTATATAAGTAATTCTTTTATAGGTAAGTACTAAGTAAACCTAATTAGAGAAAAGAGCTTATAAGATATAAAAATAAAAAAAAAACAATAAAATAAGAATAATATTTTCTATTAAGATTAGTAAGCTAAGAAGTTCTCTTAGTATAGGTTATAAAATAATTATAACTATAAACTAAGCTTCGAACTTCTTAAGAGCTTATTATTATATAAGCCTTAGTCTAATTAGGTTTAATATTATACTATTAATAAAGATTAAACGTCTTAGTATTAATAGATTAATAGTAATAGAAGTTTAATGTTCTTTTAGGATTAGCTTAGACTTAATAAGTGTTCCTTTTAAAAACTTAATTAAGGATATAATAAACTAATACCTTATAAAAATATATAAAATACTACTTTTAAGTCTAATTAAGTTAATAAACTAAGTTAAGTAATAACTTTAAAGAGACTTTATATATAGTACCTTAAGATTAATTTAAAGTAATTAATACTATTTATATTTTTTATAATTAGCTTACTAGAATATTAGTAATATATTTAAGCTAACCTTATTAATAATTAATATAAAGTAACTTAAAGGTTTAACTAATTAGGTTATTTTATTTACTAGTAAAGCTTTCTAGAGTTACTAAGGCCTTAATAATAATATAAATACTAAGTCTAAGACTAGTCTTAGGATTCTTAACTTTAGAACTACTAAAAGAAATAAAAGTAAAGATATAAGCTTAGGCTATTAGTAGTATAAAAAGAGTTTTAATTAAGCTAGTAAAAATATAAGCTTTTTTTTTAATCTAGTATTAGACTTTTTTACTATAATAAACTTTTAGGCTTAATAACTCTTAATAGTAAACTTATTAATAATAGTTAATATAAGTTTAACTAAGGACTAAAGGTCTATTAAGCTTAATTAAAGTAGAATAAATTATTTATATTAGTTAATTATTAAGATACTACTACTAAACACTAAAAAGGCTTTTACTTTTAATAGCTATAATATTACTAATTTCTTTAATAAGTATAAAGCCTTAACTAGGCTTATAAGTTATTTTAATAAAAGAAAATAAAAGTATTATTATAGTATTTATTTAATAAATACTAAGTAATAGTAAAAATTAAGGCTAAAAAAGAGACTTAGTAAAATTTAAGTAAGTTTTTTCTTAATACTTATAAATAACTTGATAAAAAAGTTATCTTTTAACTAAACTATTATATTAAGAACTTTATAAAAAAAGACTTAATTAGAAATAATAACTTAATAGAAACTATAACTTTGTTTTACAAGGTTAAGAGTATAAAAGAAAAGGTAAAGGCTAAAAGGAAGCTTATAATAAGCGTTTAAGAGCTAATTAAGCTTTTTACTATATAATTTTTTAAAAATATAATCATAGTAGTATTCTTATAAATAGGACTTTTCTCTACTAATCTATTTAAGAGAAGAAACTTTAGTACATTTAAGAGGGTAATACTTATATAAGTAAAATAAAAGTTAAGATATAAAGGTTATTATAAAGATTCTAATACTTTTATTTTCTTTTTATTAACTATGGTTTTCTATTTCTTAAAGTAGCTTTTTAGCCTTAATTAAGTTAAAGGTATACTCTCTAAGAAGTCTACTTTTAAAAACATTAAAGTTATAATTAATTCTATTATAAATAAACTTTTAAAAATAGTAGTAGCCCTTATACTTATTATAAAAGCTAGTCTTAAAGCCTAGATTATCTTTAATAGTTAACTTATAGTTATATATAGTTATAACGTCTTTATATTTAGTTCTTTATAGCTATATATACTACTAGCTTAATAATTATTTTCTTTTAGTAAGCTAGGTTTTGTTCTAGGTTATTCTAATTAGTGTTAGTATAATATATATAACTAAAAAAGGTATTAAATATACTTATAACTTAAAAAGAACAAAGAGGCTAACCTAATTATATTAGAATATAACGTTTATAAGTATAAGGTACTTTAAGGATTAAACGTTAAGGTAAATAAAGTTCTTAATATTATTATTTAAGAAGCCTATAAAAATTATTAGCTTAACTAAGTTGTTATTTTTACTTATATAGTAAATAATACCTTGTTCTTAAAAGCTGTAAAAGTAGTAAAATATATAATTAACTAGGGTATTATATATTCTTTTTAACTTAAAATATAGTACTACTTACCGCTATATACCTAAAATATTTAAGTAAATCTTATTAAATATATCTTAGTATCTTTTAAGATATACACTAAAGTCTTTTTAACTTAAGAAGTAAAAGTAAATATAGTTACTAAGTTATTAAATATAATACTATAACTTATTTTATATTACCTTAATTAAGTAAAGCCTTATTTAATATACTAAGGCTTTATTTTAAAAAACATATATTTAAGAGGAAGTACTTCTAGTATTAGCTCTTAGCCTAAGAAAATAAATATTAATACTTATACCTAGACTCCTTAGCTAACATAACCTACTAGTCTAGTATACCCTTATCAGGCCTATTAGACTCCTGAAAGTTTAAGGTCCTCTTCTATTTAAATTATACTAGTAGATAAATACACTAGCTTTATATATAGCCTAGGATATACTTAAGGAGCTACTAAGAAGAGTTTTATCCTAGATTAGTTAAAGATAATAGATTAAGCTATATTTATTTAAGCTATTACTAAGAAATTTAAAAGGAATATTACTATTCCTTTTAAAGTTATACTTTAAGTTTAGCTTTAGTTTAACTAGAATATAATAGTAATAATACGCTAAATACTAAATAGTAATAAGTATTTAGATATCTACTTAGAGGCTCCCTTTAACCTAATTAAAGAGGTAAAACTATATAAAAGATTAGAAGCCTATAAAGTAATTAATAAATATAATAAAAACGTTCTAAATCTTATAAGTAGAACTATTAAGGTTAAACTTATTAAGACGCTTAACTTAACTACTATTAAGTTTATTGTTCTATACTTTATAATATTTTATTTTAAAATTAATATTAAAGTTAATAGTCTTTATTTTAATTAGAATAATTTAATTAAAAGTATTATTAATAATAGTTTATAAATTAATATTATCTTAAGATTATATATAAATAAGTATACTATTAAGCTTATAACTATATTACTTAAGATAAGCGTTTTTAATCTTAATTTAAAGCGTATATCTTTTAATAAAGTAGCTATTATACTTGTTTAGGTTAAAGGCTATTATTTCTTAACTAGTATATTTAATATTAATAATAAAAGGATAAATAAACTACTTTTTTTAGAATTACTTTTTAGGTTTTATATATAAATAAACTATGTTTATAGCCTTAATATAATTACGCTAATACTAATAACAAGGTAAATTTAGCTTTATGTTTTAGTTATATTCTTAAAGTTTAGTAATTCTAAGAAATTCCTAGATTATCTACTAGACTAAGACAACTATATAAAAGCTCTTAAGGGCTATCTCCTTAATTAGGCTAAGCTATATTAAGACTAGGAAAACTAGAGTCTAGTAATAGTACTAGGACTATTACTAAAAAGCTTAAAATTCCTAGATATAAGCTATAAGAAGATAACAAAGAAGTAATCTAATTATCTAAAAAGAAATCAGATTATCTAGTGAAAGTAGTATTAACTATACTTTTTGCCTTAGCTATAGAAGACGTTTGTAAGACTATAGTAAAGGTTAAAAGGTATAATAATAAGGGATATTCTTACTACATTAAAAAGCCTAACCTACTTTATATTAACACTGATTATCTTAATTAGGCCTACTACCCTAAGGTTTACCTTAACTAGTTATTAGTAACTATTAAGAAAGTAAAAGCAGAAAGAATTAGAAAGTAAATAGTTAAGTAGTTTAATATAATTAATAAAACAGGAATATTGTTTCTCTTAGAGTAACTATATAGTTATATAATAAAGCTAATAAAACATTATTCCTAGCCTAATTAGACTAAGTAGAATATAAAGGTATTTACTATATATAAGGAAAAAGATAAGAAGATATATCTAGTTAATAACTAACTATTAAATAGATTAACCTTTAATAGTAATTTCCTTTACAAAGTTAAGAACTTAGCTAAAGCTAAAAAGATAATATAACTTAATAAAAGACTATTCTAAGGCTTAATTAGGCCTAAGTATTTAAAGTATTAAGCTATATTTATACCTTAAGCTAAATAAATTAGTAGCTATTATAGATATACTAAGTTATTTTTTATTTTATAAAAAAGACTTATTTCTTTAAGTCTTTCTAAACTATAAAAATACTTTTACTTAGAACTTCTTTAAAAACGGTATACTTAACTTAAAAGTTACCTTTTTATAAGTAATTAGGACTATACCTTATAAAGCCTAGTAAGAAAAAGGGATTCTAATACTTAAAGCGCTTAAATTATAAGCTATAAATATTATTTAGGTATAAATTAATAAAGGTATTTTAAAAGAAGGTTATAAGGCTATATAAAACCCTTAGTTTCTTGTAAAGAAGAAGAATAGTTTTTTATACCTAATTAATTTAGTTACTTAGATAAATAGGGTTATAATTTATAATGCTTTTATTTCTCTAAGAGTAGAAAATTTCTTAGAAGACTTTAGTATATACTAGATTCTTTTACTCTTAGACTTCTTTTTTAGATATAACTAAGTCCTTTTAGCTAAAGGAAATAAGGATTTAATAACGTTTATTATACTCCTTAGACTTTTATATATATATACCTTATTATAAGGTAACACTAATTCTATAGTATAGTTTATAAGAGTTATTACTTAGATACTTTATAACCTTATGCTATATTATTACTAGGCTTTTTTTATAATATTATTATTAAAGGGCTTATAACTACGTATAATAATAAAAAGCTCTTTAATTAAGCTAGTATTTAATGTTATATTTATAAATATAGTTACTATATTAATATAATACTCTTTAATGTTAAGTTAATAGGCTATATAATAGCTAGTAAAAAATTATAATAGCTTTAAAGAATAGTTATTATTATTAGTTATGTTTATAGTTCTAGAGGTTACTACTTTAATTAGGTAAATATTATTAACATTAAGGAATAAAAAGAATACAAAAATATTAGTAAAGTTAAGTTATTTATAGAGATAACTAGGTTTTATAGATTATAGGTTAATAGATACTTAGAGATTACTTTGCTTTTCTAGAAACTCCTTAAAAAGAATATTATATTTACCTAAAGGCCTAATTAAGTTAACGCTATAAATACCTTTAAGTTTAAACTAATAACTTCTTTTATAATTATTTTATTATTCTATAGCCTAAAAGCTAAGTTAGTAGTTATTAGTATAAATATAAGCTTATAAGGTTAAGGTATAGTATTAAGTTAAATAATTAGTACTTAGAGGGCTATAGTAAGGTATAAAAGTAGTATCTAGAGAGGTACTAAGTGAAAATATAACTATAGGAAACTAGAATTAAAAGTAGTTTTAATAATATTAAAGAAGCTTTAAAACTATGTTTATAGTATTAGATTTTTATTAGAAACTAATATATAGGTCTTAGTTACTTAGCTTAACAGAGGGTCTTATAATCTTTTTAGCGCCTTAATTACTAGGTGAATTACTTAGATATGTCTTTTTGACTTTAACGTTAAGTATATACTAAGGACAAAGAATATAGTAGTAGATACGTTATTATAAAAAGTACTAGGGTTATCTAATATTAAGGAATATAAGAGCCCTGATTAAGTTAAAGATTTTATTAACGTTAACCTTTACTTTATTTAACTATATAAATCATTTAAAGGATCTAAATCTAGTATTTTAAAGACCTTTTATTTATATTAACTCCTTAAAGTATAGCTTTACCTTAATTAGTACTAGACTAACTAAATAAAATAAATTATCTTTTATCTAAAAATACTATTATACTTAGATAAAATATTACTATATGCTTTCAAGAAATTTAAAATAAAGGCCTAGTATTATCTTACTTAAGATAACTATTTATATTATTAACTAATAAAGAGATACTTAATCCCTAGACGTCTTATTAATAACCTAAAGATTTAAAAGAACTTAATTAGGAATATATATATTAAATTAGGATACTAAAGATATAATATAATATTTTATTAGCTTTTTATATTTTATATTTAGAAAGATATATACTAGAGGGTATAGGCTTAGCTTATATTATACCTAGCCTGTTAAAAGGCTTAATTAACCTAGATAGATAACTAGTATATTAGTATAGTTCTAAGGGAATTATTATTTATAAAGATATCTATTAATATCTAGTAGATTAGTTCTTAGGTATTAATTAAGGGATATTATAATATAATAGGTTAGCTTAAAGTAAGGAGAGTAAGGACTATTACTTTTAATTAAGTTACTGATTTTATTTAGAAAGACTTTTTTTACTACTATAGTGTTTATAAAGAGATAATTGTTAATAGTAAACTAAAAAACAAAGAGACTATAAACTACCTAAATAAAAAGTATAGTATTAGAAAAAGAGTTATATTAGCGTATAACTTAAAGGTAAATAAGGTTAATAAATAAGGCTATAAACCTATTATATATACTATTTTAACTTAGTTAAATAGAGAAAAAAAAGATTAGAGAAAGATTATACTTATTATACTGTTTAAAGACTAAATAATAGTTTATATATTAATAGGCTATATACTTTTCTTTTTAATTATAGGATATAAAGTAATTATACTTATTAAAGAATTTATTTTAATTTAGAGAATATTAGACTAAGGATAAGTTTATAACCTTAATTAAGAATTTACTACTAAGATATACTCTTTTAAATAACTTAAAATTAATAAGAAGACTATAGCTAAGAATATAGCTTTTGTAAGATAGAAATTTATAGATTATTATAATATATATTATTAATATATAATATAGTTAAAAAAGCTTTAGCTTAGTAATTTAGTTCTTATCTTTAATAAGAAACACGTAATTAATAAATTAAAAGCTAAGAAACTTATATACTATTAATAAGGCCTTTTATAAGTCTACTTTGTATTTAAGAACTTAGTATTATATTACTTAAAGATATTTACTAATAACCTTATTATAAAGGCTATATACATTAAGAAACGTCTTAAGAGGTATATTAAGAATAATGTTAGTTTTTAAGAATTAAAGGATCTTATATAGGCTAAAGTTAAGCTTTAATATAAAATAACCTTCTTTTTTTAGCCTAGGACTACTCAGATAAACTTTAAAAAGTAGATATAGCTCTTAGCCTTAATTAAAATAAAGATATTATATAAATATAATTAAGGCTTTAATAGCTATACTTTAAGAAAAAAAACAATATGCTTTATAGAGAACTAGAGTATTAGAAGTTATTATCTAGACTTATAATTAATATTTAACTTAAGGACTTAGTAAAGAACTTATAATATATTAATATAATATAATAAGCTTAATTAAGCCTATTTTTATATTCTTTTATTTTCTTTTATTATTATTTATATTATATTATTATTTTTATATTATTTATATATATTTCTTTTTATAAAAAGTTCATTAATTTAGAACCTTTATTTTATTTATTAATAAATTTAAGGATAAAGTTATTTAAAAAAAAAATACCTAATTAGACTTAAAAACATCTTAGAATTACCTTAAATCCTAAGCCTAAACTACTAAGTTATTAGATAACCTTATATCCTTAGTCTAAATCCTTATTATTACTCTTTATCTTTTAGTTAATATTATTTTATATCTAAATAAAGCTATCTAAGATACTAAGTAACTTTTTTTTCTTCTTAAAAAGCCCTTTATATTAATTCTTAATAAGTTTTATAAGGTTAAACTAAAAGAACTATATAGAATTAATAAAAGAGATATTATTAAGAATACTTAAAGGGATACTATTACTATTAGCTCTTTACTCTTTAGTACTTTTTACTTAACCTATATATCTAAACTTCTAGTAAAAGTCGTTATTTTAATAATAATATTAGATTTAAGTCTTATAATAAAAGTAATTAAAGTATATATTACTAAATTTATTCGAAAAAGATATATATTCTTAGAAGAGAATAAAATAACTAACCTAATTAGGCCTAGCCTAAACAGCTTATTAACCCTTTTTATAGTATTTATAAAAAACAATATTACGACTACTAAGGCTATAGATAGCTAAGGTAATATTAGCTTATATATAACTAGTAAGCTTTTAAGCTAAGAATCTAAAAGTACTTTAATAACTAGTATAAATAAAAATGTAATACTTAAATAAGCTAGTTTTAGTATAATCTTAAAGGACTTAAAGGATATTACTTTTTATAATAGCTTATTAAAAGGCCTAAGTAACTTTTTTATAAGTTTAACTATTTTAAATTTTATTAGTAAACTAGACTTTATAATAGAGACTATTAATTAGAGACTTAAGTTTTTATTATACTAAGGAAGTTATAATTTATCTAACTAAGGCTATAAACCTTTAATAAAAAGTAAAAAATAATTTATTATAGTATTAATAAGAGTTATAGCTAAGTAATTATTTTTAATAAAAGAGTTATAAGTAAAGAACTATAGGTTCTAAGTAGCTTTAAGCTTATACTTAAAAAGTATAGTAATATTTAATTAAAGTTATAGTAAGAAAATTAAGTTAATTTATTAAGTAGTTTTAAGTTATAAAAAAAATAAAGCTTAAGAAGTAATATAAAGTTATATAAAAAAAAATTTTAATTTAAAAAAAGATTCTTAGCCTTTTTTTTTTTTACTTACTATAGCTTATTTCTTTAAATTTATTAATTAAAAGAAAGAAACTAAGAGAAAAAAAAGTAATTTATTATTATAAATAAAAAGAAGTTATTTATTTTTATAAATATTAAAAAATAAATAATTATTTTTTTAATTTTTTTATATTTACCTTTTTACTTTTTTTCTTTAGTAACTTTAAATTACTTCTTCTTTTATAATAAGGTTAAGATTTATTAGAAACAAAGCTATAAAATAAGCTTAAAAAACTTACTAATAATAACTTTTACTTTTTCTTTTTTTATTACTATTATTAACTTTAGCTATATAATTTTAAGCTAACTAATAATTAATAATATATTATTCTCTTTTTCTTTTTATTTTCTTATTTTAATTAAATTTATCTATATATATCTATAACTTATTATATTTTTCTTTTAAGCTATTAACGTTATCTAAAATACTTCTACTAGCTTAAATAAAATTAACAATATATAGGTTTTAAAGTACTATTAAACTCTCTTTAAGAAATACTATATTTAGAATTTTAGTAATAATCTCTTTAATTTAACTAAATAAACTATAAATACTATTAAAATACTATAGAAATTATAGTATATATATTTTAAAGACCTTAAGCTACTTAAAAGGTTTATAGACCTAGCTATTAAAGACCTTATTACTTTACTAAGACCTTTTAACTATCCTAGTCTATCTAATTAAAGTAATAAACCTACTTTTATATAGAATCTAAGTAATAACGTATTTACTATAAGTATAATATATAATTATTAAGGTAAAGGCTTTTTATAAGATAGTTCTTAGAAAAAGTAAACAAATAATAAGTTAAAAATTTACCTTTTTAGTATTTATAATATAGTTAAATATTTAGTTAAGTAATCTTAAATAACCTTTAATAATATTTAAAGTCTTATAGTATTTATTACTTAAGATGTTAAAGTTAATTGCTTTATTATTAATAGCTTTTCTTAGAGCTATAATACCTTTACTACAATAGCTAGACCTAATTAAAAAGACTAAATTTAAAAGGTAAACTACTTAGCGTTTATTACCTATTATATTAATTATTTTATTACCCTTTTTATTAACTAAGTTACTAAATAATCTTTTTAGTATAATAATATATAAAGAAATAAAGATATAACTTTTTAGTATACTATTAATATAGATTATCTCTATAAGTTCTATTAAAGCGTTAATAATACTCTTAACTTAATTAAGGTAATTTATATAAAAGTAGATATTATAATTAGTCTTTAATAGCTTAATAAGTAAACTTATAAAATATATATAGTAAAATTTATTAGATACTATATCTAAGATAATATTACTAATATTATAAAAAGTTTAATTTAAATAAAAGTTTAGAATAATAGTAAAAGTAATATTATTAACTATATTAATTATTTTTAGCGTTAATAGGTTACTAAAGAGTTTAGTAAACTAAGAAACTATAATAAAAAGAACTTTTATAATAAGCTAAGGCTTATACTAAATAGTTATAATAAAAGACTTTAATAAAAAGTATTTAGTAAGCTTAATTAGACTAAAGACAATATACCTAAATTCTTTAATACTTTTCTTAGGACTTTTAAGCCTATTAAAAAGATACCTTTTTTAGTACTTTAAGATAATAATTTTATTAGTCTCTTTGGTTTAATATGCCTCTCTTTAGATACTAGTACGCTATAAGACTAGCTAGGCTTCTTTATTACGCTAACCTTAAAAGGTAACGTAATAAGGCTATCTCTTAAGCCTAATTAGGCTTAGGATATAGATAATAAAGAAAAGGTTAGTAATACTAAGTCTAAGGTTACTATAAAGCCTATACTTTTATATTACCCCTTTAACCTTAAGTAATTATCTAATATAGCTTTTATTATATATATAAAGACTAAAGGATAATAAAATACTTATAAGAAAGCCTTGTTTAATATATAAAAGTAGTACTGTTAAAACTGTGTAGAATAAAGAAAGCTAGTAAGTAGGTAGTTAATATATTAACTATACTAAACACTAAGGTCCTAGTATTGTTATAAGTGTATTTAGAGTAACCGGTTACTTTAAGTAACTACCTTAACGCCTAGACTATAAGATACTACTCTTTTTAGGTTCTCCTTAGCTTAATTAGGGCTATAAGTAAACTAGAAAAGTATATCCTTTACGTCTTACAGTCTGTTCAGATTTGCTCTTATTATTAAGTAGTATATTGAAAAGGGGTAGGGTTTCGCGTTTTTGTTTTTCCTTTTATTAGCCTGCAGACATAATCACAGGCCTGATTAGACGTGACTAGGCAGGACCCTTCTAAGTACAAAAAGGGACTCTAGTTAGACATTATTACAAAGACATTAGTATCTTATCACTAGGCAAACAGACAAGCTTAATATCTTTAGATAAGTACTTAGATAAATATAGACAAATTTATCACTTTAATATCTAAATAAGATATGTAATAAGTAACTATTACTTTATTTTTTTTAGGCTTAACTAGACCTCTAAGGTCTAGGAGGGTATCTTTCTCCTTAAAAGATTATAACACATATATATATATTACTTAGTAATAAGGGTAAATCTGAACAGATTATAAAACGTAAAGGATACACTTTTCTAGTTTACTTATAGCCTTAATTAGGCTAAAGAGGGCCTGAAAAGAGTAGTATCTTATAATCTAGGCGTAAAGGTAATTACTTAGAGTAATTAGTTACTTTAGGTGTACTTATAATAATACTAGGACCTTGGTGTTTAGTATGGTTTATATATTAATTGTTTACTTTCTAGCTTTTTTTATTCTATATAGTTTTAATAGTACCTTATAATAGAATTAAACTACTAATCTTCTTATTATTTTATTTTGATTATATAATAAATCTAATATTAGTATTTTAAAAATAGCTTTAATTAATAAAATATATTATTAAAAAGATATAAAAAAAATAATATCTTTAACCTAATTAGACTTAGTCCTAGATATAAAAGTAAGCTTAACCCTAAGAAACCATAATAAACAAGACCTAAGAAAAGCAAGATTCTCTAAAAAAACAAAAAAATAAATAACTAGTTATAATAACATAATATAACTAAATAAACCTTTTATATAAGTAATCCTTTTATAAGTAAATATTAAGTAAGCCTAATTAGAGAAAAAAGCCTATAAGACATAAAAGAAAAAAAAAATAATAAAATAAGAATAATACTTTCTATTAGGATTAATAAGCTAAAAAGCTCTCTTAGTATAAGTTATAAAATAATTATAACTATAAACTAAGCCTAGAACCTCTTAAAAGCTTTTTATTATATAAGCCTTAGTTTAATTAAGTTTAATATTATACTATTAATAAAGACTAAACGTCTTAGTATTAATAGATTAGTAGTAATAGAAATTTAATATTCTTTTAGGATTAACTTAGACTTAATAAATATCTCTTTTAAAAACTTAATTAAAAATATAATAAACTAATACTTTATAAAAATATATGAAATATTACTTTTAAGTCTAATTAAGTTAATAAACTAAGCTAAATAGTAACTTTAAAGAGATTCTATATATAGTACCCTAAGATTAATTTAAAGTAATTAATATTATTTATACTTCTTATAACTAGCTTATTAAGATATTAGTAATATATTTAAGCTAACCTTATTAATAACTAATATAAAGTAGCTTAAAGGTCTAACTAATTAGGTTACCTTGTTTACTAATAAAGCTTTTTAGAGTTACTAAGGCCTTAATAATAATATAAACACTAAGTCTAAGACTAGTCCTAGGATTCTTAACTTTAGAACTACTAAGAGAAATAAAGGCAAAAATCTAAGCTTAGGCTATTAGTAGTATAAAGGGAATCCTAATTAGGCTACTAAGAACATAAGCCTTTTCCTTGATCTAGTATTAGACTCCTTTACTATAATAAACTTTTAAGCCTAGTAACTCTTAATAGTAAACCTATTAACAATAGTTAATATAAGTATAACTAAGAACCAAAAGTCTATTAATCCTGATCAAGGTAAGACAAATAACCTACGTTAATTAACTATTAAGATACTACTACTAGACACTAAAAGGGCCTTTACTTTTAATAGCTATAATATTACTAATTTCCTTAATAAGTATAAAGCCTTAACTAAGCTTACTAGTTACTTTAATAAAAAAAAAACAAAAGTGTTATTATAGTATTTATTTAATAAACATTAAGTAATAGTAAAAATTAAAGCTAAAAAAGAGACTTAATAAAAACTAAGTAAATTCCTTTTTAATACTTATAAATAACTTCATAAAAAAGTTATCTTTTAACTAAACTACTATATTAAGGACCTTATAAAAGGAAACTTAATTAAGGATAATAACCTAATAAAAACTATAACTTTATTTTAAAAGGTTAAGAGTATAAAAGAAAAGGTAAAAGCTAAAGGGAAGCTTATAATAAGTACTTAAAAGCTAATTAAGCTTTTTGCTATATAATTTTCTAAAAACACGATTATAGTAGTATCTTTATAAATAGAACTTTCCTTTACTAATCTATTTAAGGGAAGAAACTTTAGTGCCTTTAAAAGGGTAATACTTATATAAGTAAAATAAAAGTCAAGATATAAGGGTTATTATAGAGATTTTAACACTTTTGCCTCCTTCTTATTAGCTACTGTTCTCTATTCCTTAAAGCAGCCTTCTAGCCTTAATTAGGTTAAAGGTATACTCCCTAAAAAGTCTATTTTTAAAGACATTAAAGTTATAACTAATCCTACTATAAATAAACTTTTAAAAACAGTAATAGCCCTTATACTTACTGTAAAAGCTAGTCTTAAAGCCTAAACTATCTCTAATAGTTAACCTAAAGTTACACATAGTTATAACATCTCTGTATCTAGTCCTTTACAGCTATATACACTACTAGCTTAATAACTATTATCCTTTAGTAAGCTAGGTTTTATTCTAAGCTATCCTAATTAATATTAATATAATACATATTACTAAAGAAGGTATTAAATATACCTATAACTTAAAAAAAAATAAAAAAGCTAACCTAATTATATTAAACTATAATATCTATAAGTATAAGGTACTTTAAAGATTAAACATTAAAGTAAATAAAGTTCTTAATATTATTATCTAAAAAGCCTACAAAAACTATTAGCTTAACTAGGTTACTATCTTTACTTATATAATAAATAACACCTTATTCCTAAAAGCTATAAAAGTAGTAAAACATATAATTAACTAGGGTATTAGATATCCTTTTTAACCTAAGATATAGTACTACTTACCACTATACACCTAAGACACCTAAAAAAATCTTATTAAATGTATCTTAGTATCCCTTAAGACATACGCTAAAGTCTTTTTAACTTAAGAAGCAAAAGTGAACGTAGTTACTAGGTTATTAGACATAATACTATAACTTATTCTATGCTGCCCTAATTAAGCAAAGCCTTATTTAGTACACTAAGGCTTTATTTTAAAAAATATACATTAAAAAAAAAGCACTTTTAGTACTAGCTCCTAAGCTAAGAAAATAAACATTAATACCTATACCTAGACTCCTCTACTAACATAACCTACTAATCTAGTACACCTTAATTAGGCCTATTAGACTCCTAAAAGTTCAAGGTCCCCTTCTATTTAAGCTATACTAGCAAGTAAATATACTAACTTTATATATAGTTCAAGATATACTTAAAAACCTACCAAAAAGGATTCTATCCTAAATCAACTAAAAATAATAAACTAAACTACATCTACTTAAGCTATTACTAAAAAATTTAAAAGGAATATTATTATCCCCTTTAACATTATACTTTAAGTCTAGCCTTAGCTTAACCAAAATGCAATAGTAATAATACACTAGATACTAAACAGCAACAAGTACTTAGACATCTACCTAGAGGCTCCCTTTAACCTAATCAGGGAAGTAAAACCAACAAAAGATTAGGAGCTTATAAAACAATTAACAGATATAACAGAAATATCTTAAATCTTATAAGTAAAACTACTAAGGTTAGACTTATTAAAACGCTTAACTTAACTACTATTAAGTCTATTATTCTATACTTTATAATACTTTATTTTATAATTAACGTCTAAGTTAATAGTCTTTGCTTTAATTAGAACGACTTAATTAAAGGTATTATTAATAATAGTTTATAAATTAATATTATTTTAAAATTATATATAGATAAGTATACTATTAAGCTTATAACTATACTACTTAAAATAAACGCTTTTAATTCTAATTCAAAGCATATATCCTTTAACAAAGTAACTATTATACCTATCTAAGTTAAAGGCCACTATTTCCTAACTAGTATATTTATTACTAATAATAAAAAGATAAATAAACTACTTCTTCTAGGATCACCTTTTAGGTTCTATACACAAATCAACTATATATATAGCCCTAACATAATTACACTAATATTAATAATAAAGTAAACTTATCTTTATATCCTAGCTATATTTCTGAAGTTTAGTAATCCTAAGAAGTTCCTAGATTATCTGCTAAACTAGGACAACTATATAAAGGCTCTTAAGGACTATCTCCTTAATTAGACCAAGCTATATTAAAACTAGGAAAACTAGAGTCTAGTAATAGTACTAAGATTATTACTAAAAAGCTTAAAATTCCTAAATATAAGCTACAAAAAAACAATAAAAAAGTAATCTAATTATCTAAAAAAAAATTAAATTATTTAATAAAAGTAATATTAACTATAATTCTTACCTTAGCTATAAAGGACATCTATAAAACTATAACAAAGGTTAAAAGGTATAATAACAAGAGATATTTTTGCTATATTAGAAAGCCTAACCTACTCTACATTAACATTAATCATCTTAATTAGGCCTACTACCCTAAGGTCTACTTTAACTAGTTATTAGTAACCATTAAAAAAATAAAAGCAGAAAAAATCAAGAAACAAATAATTAAGTAATTTAACATAATTAACAAAAAAAGGACACTATTTCCTCTAAAGCAACTACATAACTATATAATAAAGCTAACAAAACATTATTCCTAGCCTAATCAAACCAAATAAAATACAAAAGTATTTATTATATATAAAAAAAAAAATAAAAAAATATATCTAATTAATAACTAACCGTTAAACAAATTAACCCTTAACAACAATCCTCTCTAAAAAGTCAAGAACCTAGCTAAAGCTAAAAAGATAATATAACCTAATAAGGGACTATTCTAAGGCCTAATTAGGCCTAAGTATTTAAGTATTAAGCTATATTTACGCCTTAAGCTAAACAGATTAGTAGCTATTATAGATATACTAGGTTATCTCCTACCTTACAAAAAGGACCTATTCCTCTAAGTCCTTCTAAACCACAAAAATACTCTTGCTTAGGACTTCTTTAAAAACAGCGCACTTAACCTAAAAGTTATTCCCCTATAGGTAATCAGGACTATACCTCACAAAGCCTAATAAGAAAAAAAGATTCTAATACCTAAAGCGCTTAAATTATAAGCTATAGATATTATTTAAGTATAAATTAATAAAAGTATTCTAGAAAAAAGTTATAAGGCTATATAAAACCCTTAGTTTTTTATAAAAAAAAAAGATAGTTTTTTACGCTTAATTAATTTAGCTATTTAGATAAATAAAATCATAATTTGTAATACTTTTACTCCTCTAAGAGTAAAAAATTTCTTAAAAGACTTTAATATATACTAAATTCTTTTACTCTTAGACTTCTTTTTTAGGTATAACTAAGTCCCTTTAGCTAAAGAAAGTAAAGATTTAATAATATTTACTATACCCCTTAGACTTCTATATATATATATTTTATTATAAGGTAATACTAATTCTATAACATAATTTATAAAAGTTATTACTTAGATACTCTATAACCTTATACTATATTATTACTAGGCTTTTTTTAATAATATTATTATTAAAAGGCCTATAACTATATATAACAATAAGAAGCTCCCTAATCAGACTAGTATTTAATGCTATATCTATAAATATATTTATTATATTAATATAATACTCTTTAATATTAAGTTAGTAGGCTATATAATAGCTAGTAAGAAATCATAATAGCTTCAGAGAACAGCTATTATTATTAGTTATATCTATAGTTCTAGAGGTTACTACCCTAATTAGGTAAACGTTATTAAGATCAAGGAATAAGAAGAATACAAAAATATTAATAAAGTTAAGTTATTTATAGAGATAACTAGGTTCTATAGATCATAGGTCAATAAATACTCAGAGATCACTTTACTTTTCTAGAAACTCCTTAAAAAGAATACTATATTTACCTAAAGGCCTAATTAAGTTAACGCTATAAATACCCTTAAGTCTAAATTAATAACTTCTCCTGTAATTATTTTATTATCCTATAACCTAAAAACTAGGTTAATAGTTATTAGTATAAATATAAGCCTACAAAGTTAAAATATAATACTAAGTTAAATAATTAATACTTAGAGGGCTATAACAAAATATAAAAGTAGTATCTAAAGAAGTACTAAATTAAAATATAACTTTAACAAACTAGAATTAAGAACAGTTTTAATAACATTAAAGAAGCTTTAAAACTATATCTATAGTATTAGATTTTTATTAAAAACTAATACATAAGTCCTAGTTACTTAGCTTAACAAAGGGTCTTATAATCTTCCTAGTACCTTAATCACTAAGTAAATTACTTAGATATGTTTTTTTAACTTTAACGTTAAGTATATACTAAGAATAAAGAATATAATAGTAGATATACTATTATAAAAAGTACTAAGGTTATTTAATATTAAGGAATATAAGAGCCTTAATTAAGTTAAAGATTTTATTAACATTAACCTCTACTTTATTTAACTATATAAATCATTTAAAGGATCTAAATCTAGTATTTTAAAGACCTTTTACCTATATTAACTCCTTAAAGTATAGCTTTATTCTAATTAGTACTAGACTAACTAAATAAAACAAATCATCTTCTATTTAAAGACACTATTATACCTAAATAGAATATTACTATATACTTTTAAAAAGTTCAAAATAAAGGCCTAGTATTATCTTACTTAAGATAACTATTTATACTACTAACTAATAAAGAAATACTTAATCCCTAGACGCCTTATTAATAACCTAAAGATTTAAGAGAACCTAATTAAGAATACATATATTAAATTAGGACACTAAGGACATAATATAATATTCTATTAGCTTTCTATATCCTATATCTAGAAAGATATATACCAGAGGGTATAAGCCTAGCTCACGTTATACCTAGCCTGTCAAAAGGCTTAATTAACCTAGATAAACAACTAGCACATTAATATAATCCCAAGGGAATTACCATTTACAAAAATATCTATTAATATCTAGTAAATTAGTTCCTAGGCACTAATTAAAAAATATTATAATATAATAAGTTAACCTAAAGTAAGGAGAGTAAGGACTATTACCTCTAATTAGGTTATTAACTTTATCTAGGAAGACTTTTTCTACTACTATAATATCTATAAAGAGATAATTGTTAATAGTAGACCAGAAAACAAAAAAACTATAAACCACTTAAATAAAAAGCATAGTATTAGAAAAAGGGTTATATTAATATATAACTTAAAAGTAAATAAGGTTAATAAACAAGGCTATAAACCTATTACGTATATTATCTTAACCTAGTTAAATAAAAAAAAAAGAAATTAGAGAAAGATTATACCTACTATACTATTAGTAAGAATAACAGGGGGTTATTCATAAATAGTCACAAGGAAAAGTAGAGAAGACTAAAGGTAGACAGAAAAGGTATATATATATTAACCGTTAAGGTTTTGTTATATCCTTTTTTATTCATGTAAAACTGTCTAAGTAGAAAAGATATCTCTTAGTTATATAGAAAGTCCCTTAGATACATATAGTATCTAAGTGTATATCTAAGCGTATATCTAAGCGCCGAGAAGTACTTATAGTTTCTCGTATATATATATATATGCCCGTATATACCCATAGATAAGCATAAGCGCCGGCATATATAATGCTTAGAAGTATATACGTTTATATGCAGTAGACTACATTAGTTTGCAATAGTTTACATTAGTATAGTTATATATAGTAATATATACTTTTATAGGTTATTTTTTAAGAAGAATCTAGAAAAAATAACTATATATTTATAGGACTTTTAGTTATAGAGTTATAAAGAGATTTATATATAAGAATTATAAGAATTTTACTTCTTAATTCTTAGTTTCCTCCTTAAGTTATACCTAAGTTATAAATATAACTTACTTTATATAAAAACTTATAAAAACCTTATGTAAGGAAAACTATAAGAAAAATAGTTATAGTTATAGTTATAGTTAAAAACCTTTAAAGGAAAAAAAATTTATAAAAGGGAAACCTTAGTATTTAAGCTGTATTACTTTCTTTTTAGAAAGTATTTCTTTATTATCTATAGTTTCTTTAGGTAAAAACCCCTTTTTATTAAGATTTATAGTCTCTATAAAGTATTTAAATACTTCTTTATTAACAGATTTAGTAAATATATCTACTATATTATTCTTTGTATAAATATAGTATAAAAAGACTTGATTATTATAGACAGCTTGTCTAGAAAAGTAATATTTTATATCTATATGTTTAGATTTCTTATAAAGCTCTGGGTTTTCTGTTATACGTTGTGCTACCTCATTATCTATCAAAATAATAGGCTTATTTAACGTAATATTTAACCCTAAGTTATTATATATATAAGAAAAAGAGTTATATAGGTATATAGATTCCTTTATAGCTTCACATAAAGCCATATATTCAGCTTCACAAATAGATAAAGCAACAGTCTTCTGTTTTATACTATTCCAGCTTATTATATTATAGTACCCTAAGGTACTTATATATCCAGTAATAGACATTCTATCATCTAAGTCTCCAGCCCAATTAGAGTCTGAAAATATAACTAACTATAAATTAATATTACAGTTATATATTAATCCTAGATTAGGATATTTATTTATATATCCCCATATCCTATTAAGCGCAATAAAATGCTCTTTAGATAGGTTACTCATATAACAAGCACATATATTTACTGGATATATTATATCTAGCCTAGTCTTAAGACTTAAAAAGAGTAGAGATCCTATCTCTTATTAATATTAAGTTATTTCTTCTTTTATTGCTTACCCTGTATTTTTCCTAAGCTTAATAACAGGATTTATAGGCATATCATAAGAATAAGTATCCTTTTTATTATACTTTTCTAGTATTTTATTTATATATTTGGTTTAATAAATATATAAGATCTTATTTATTTTATCTATACACATTTCATTCCCTAAAAACGTATATAGAATTCCTAAGTCTTATATCTATAAATCTTTATTTACATTATTATAGAAATATTCTATATCTTTATTTGTAAAAGCTACTATTATTATATCGTCTACATAACAGGCTATTATAGCTCTTATATTATTATTATTAGCTATAAAGATACCTTCATTATAAAAGGATTCTTTAAAGCCTAGTTTTATAATTATAGATCTTAACCACTTATACCAGAGTCTAAGGCTCTATTTTAGACCATATAAGGCCTTTTTAAGCTTACAATATAAAGCTTTTTCTGTTATATTATCTGTATATTCTAGGGTATTTGTTTTATAGTTATAAGAGAAACCTGTAAATAATTTTACCCATATTTCTTTATCTATATTAGCATAGCAGAAGGCATTAAAGATATCAAATTGCCTAAAAAACCAGCCTAGCTTTATTCCTATTATAAATATAGCTCTATAATTCTCAGGTTTACAGGTAACACTAAAGGTTTCTAGATAATCAATACCTATATATTAATTAAAACCCTGTACTACCCACCTAGCTTTATATTTTAACAGGTTATCATTTATATCCGTTTTTAATTTATATACCCATCTTCCTCCTAAGGGCTTGATTCCTTTAGGTAGAGGAAGTATTATCCAAGTATACATATTATATAAGTTATTAACCTCTAAAACCATTGCTTAAATCCATTTATCTCTAGAAGTAAAGATTATAGCCTTTTTATAGGTAGTAGGGTCTTTATCTGTTATTATAGTAAAAATATATATAGCTTTATTAAACCTATTTATCTTATTATTTTGATTATTTATAGTGGAAAGTATTGGTTTAATTATAAAGCAGTCTTTTATAGTATATAAAGCGCTTTCTTAGTCTACTACCCATTTATAGTTTTTAAGCTTATTATTATCCTACTTAGGAATTTCTACTATTATCTTGGATTTATTATTATTATTATAATTATTACAATTGTAATTATTACAATTATTATTATTTGTTATATTATTATTATTTATCGGCTTTATATTTATACCTCTAGGATTCAAGTCTTCCCTTCCACTTTTATAGTCACGTAAAAATATCTTATTATTACTACTATTTTCTTTATTATTTATATTTATATTATTATTTATATTTATATTATTATTATTAATAGTAGGAGGTATAAACTGATTTTCTAGAATAACTATATCTCTAGTCCAAAAAAAAGTTTTCTTTTAAAAATCATATACTTTATATATATTATTTCTATAGTTAAGTACTATAGCTTTTATAGCTTTATTATCTAGCTTTTTTATCTTAGGATCTTTATTCTTATAGTAACATATAGATCCAAAAGTTACTATATTATTAATATTAGGTTTTATATTATTACCTATTTCATAAAAGGTCTTATAGTTAAGAGCTTTATAAGGGGTTATATTATATAGATCTACTACTGTTAAAGCAGCTTCTCCCCATAGATATAAAAGCAAATTTACCTATAAAAGCATAGCTCTTATTTTATTAGTTATAGTCCTTATTACTCTTTCTATTATACCATTAGGCTCGTAAGTATAAGGTACTTTTATATTATGATTTATCCCTTTAATTATATAGGTATAATTTATAGTATTATTATTAAATTCTAGACCGCTATCTATATCGAAGTCTTTTATCTTATTCTTTTTTATATTATTCTTATTTATATATTCTAAAACAGCAGTATTAACTTCTTTTGCTTCTTTAGTTCTAAGTAGTTTTATAGATATAAGTCTAGATTTTCTTTCTAAGAAGATAATAAACCATTAATATTTATTATAAGTAAAAGGTATTATAGGTCCACAGAGATCAAAAGAGACTTTTTCTATATATTTATAATCCTTATTATAGTTATTAGAATACTTATTAACTTTAGTAGTAAAGTTTACTTTTATATAAGTATTACAGGTATAGTCTTCTTCTATTATATTATCAGTTATATTTGTATTATCTTTAAGTTACATTAAGACTTTTCTATTTACGTGTCCTAGTCTATTATACCACTTTTTATAGTTATTAATCTCTTTATTATATATAACCTTCTTATATTTATAAGGTTTTCTTCTTGTATTTATAGTATTTATATATTCTTTATAGTTATTAAGATCCTTTTTATTTAAAACCTTTATATTTAAATAATATAGACTGTCTTTTATATTCCCCTTACAAAAAGTTCTTTTATCATTTATATTTATTAAAGATACCTTTATATCCCAAAAAAGGGAGGCTATCTTAAGTCTTCTTAGTCGATTTTAACTTAGAAGATTAATACCTATTTCAGGCATATAATAACAGTCTTTAAGGATATATATATTATTATTATTAAAAAAAGAAATTACTATATCTCCTTGTAGAGAGATTTTCTTTCTTCCTGCATCTCCCTAGTTAACATACCTGTTTATATAAATAGTCTTTATAAATAAGGATTTATCACTTATAATATTAACAGTAGCAGCAGTATCTAAACAGAACGTAATATATTCATTATTCCTAGTTATATATATAGGTTTATTTATATTACCTATTTTATTATCAGTTATAGTTGTTATAGAGGAGGTTATATGACTTACATCTTCGAAATCTAAGTCTATCTCACTCTCTTCCTCTTGTTAAGGGTTATCTATAACTATATTGTCTACAACTACAATATACGCATTTTCTACGTCTGATTTATCTGATTCTTCCAAATCTTCTTCCTCTATTATAGCTTTTTTAGCTATTAAGGCTTTTTAGGCCTTATAGAGCTTATTTCTTTTTATATTAGTCCTTCGTTACCTTAGGACTTCTTCCTTAGTATTATCCTTATTTTTCCAGCCTTTAAAGGCCTTAATAGGATATAGGAAGTTACAGTCTTCAACCATATGGTTTTTTAACTTACAGTATGTACAGTAAACACCCTTCGTCTTTTTCCAAGGCTTTTTAATTCCTTTTCTAAAGGTAGAAGTAGTATATAATACTGTAGAAGAACCTTTTCTTTTTACTTCATCTATAAGATTTACAAAAAGGGATTCTATAGTATAGGAATTTATATCCTTTCTAAGGGCTTAGGTTACGTTAATTATAAAACCTTTATAACTATTATCCAGACTATTTAATACCCAAGCTATAATAACTTGTTTTAGTAAAGCCATATCTTTAGAAGATAAGTCATCTGTAAGCTCTTTTACCTTATTAAGGTATTCTTCCATAGATCCAAAGGATTCTAAAGAGATATTAAAGAACTCTTTACAAGTAAGATATTCGTTAGTAAAACCAGTAGGTTCATATAGATCCTTTAGTTTCTTCCAGGCCTTATATCCTGTTATAAAGTCTTTTATAACCCTTAAAGGGGAATCCTTATAAAATAGCTTTATAAAAGCTAATACTTTTATATTACTCTTCTGTTAAGAAGATGTAGTTAAAGGGGTTATAAGACTAGAGTTAATATCTTTACTAATAAGTAAAGCCTCAAATCTAGTTACCTAAACATTATAGTTAAGGCTGCTAAAAAGGCGTAGTATATAGATTTTTTCTATAGTATTAATTCGGTTCAAATTCGATCGGAATATAAGGATTTTAGTTGATTTTAGCTGATTAGAGAGAGATATCGGTATTCTGATAGTACCGTTGAATTCGTCTTGAAAAATAGGCCTTAAAAGTGGTTAGGTTATTATTAATAGTATAGCGTTACGTAGTTGCCTTAGGTTAAAGATATATATAAGCCTTCAATTAAAGAAGCTTTCACCAGACAGCAGAGCAGTTAGTCTAGTGGTTTAGCCATCCTCTAGATTAACTAATTAAATTAGCAACTCAATTAGAGCTCTTAGGTTCAATTCCAGCTTAAGGTATACAGTCTTTGTTGGTTATAGACTAGAAATAACCTTCAACCAGTAAAGTAGGATTGTGATTTGCCCAGAGCTATAGTAGCGTAAAATATAGCAATAGGTGTAGTACTTACCCAGTAAGCCGGTCCCTCTATTCTACTGAATATAGACTGCTAAGTGTAAGGTATAGCTGCTTTAGAGCTGTATTCCTTAAAATTCCCTTAGCTAATATAGTACGTCCCCTAGCAAGGTTGAATTTTTATTGTATAAAATAAGGGTATAAGTATAAAGGAAGGTAAAGGTATAAAGGTTACCTTCTCTACTAAGCTAAGCTTATAACCAGTAAGAATAACAAAAGGTTATTCATAAATAATCATAAGGAAAAGTAGAGAAGACTAAAGGTAAACAGAAAAGGTATATATATATTAACCATTAAGGTTTTATTATATCCTTTTTTATTCATATAAAACTATCTAAGTAAAAGAAATATCTCTTAGTTATATAGAAAGTCCCTTAGATACGTATAGTATCTAAGTGTATATCTAAGCGTATATCTAAGCGCTAAGAGGTACTTATAGTTTCTTATATATATATATATATACCTATATATACTCATAGATAAGCATAAGCGCCAACATATATAATACTTAGAAGTATATACGTTTATATGTAGTAGACTACATTAGTTTATAGTAGTTTGTATTAGTATAGTTATATATAGTAATATATACTTTTATAAGTTATTTTTTAAGAAGAATCTAGAAAAAATAACTATATATTTATAAGACTTTTAGTTATAGAGTTATAAAGAGATTTATATATAAGAATTATAAGAATTTTACTTCTTAATTCTTAGTCTATTTATAGACTAAACAATAATCTATACACTAATAAGCTATATACCTTTTTTTTTAATTATAAGATATAAAGTAATTATACTTATTAAAGAATTTACTTTAATTTAAAAAGTATTAAACTAAAAACAAGTTTATAACCTTAATTAAGAACTTATTACTAAAATATACTCCTTTAAATAACTTAAAATTAATAAAGAGACTATAGCTAAAAATATAGCTTTTATAAAACAAAAATCTATAGATTACTATAACGTATACTATTAATATATAATATAATTAGAGAAGCTTTAGCTTAGCAATTTAGTTCTTATTTTTAATAAAAAACATATAATTAACAAATTAAAAACTAAAAAACTTATATACTATTAATAAAGCCTTTTATAAGTCTACTCTATATCTAAGAACTTAGTATTATACCGCCTAAAAACACTTACTAGTAACCTTATCACAAGGGCCATATACACTAAGAAATATCTTAAGAGGTATATTAAGAACAACACCAATTTCTAGGAATCAGAGGATCCTATATAAGCTAAAGCTAAGCTTAAAGACAAAATAACCCTTTTCTTCTTAGCCTAAGACCACTAAAACAAACTTTAAGAAGCAAACATAGCTTCTAGCCCTAATTAAAATAAAGACATTATATAAATATAATTAAAGCTTTAATAGCTATACTTTAAAAAAGAAAATAATATACTTTATAAAGAACTAAAGTATTAGAAGTTATTATTTAGACTTATAATTAATATTTAACCTAAGAACTTAATAAAAGATATATAATATACTAATATAATATAATAAGCTTAATTAAGCTTATTATTATATTCTTTTATTTTCTTTTATTATTATTTATATTATACTTTTATTTCTATAACATTTTATACTTATTTTTTTTTATAAAAAGTTTATTAATTTTAAACCTTTATTATATTTATTAATAAACTTAAAAATAAGGTTATCTAGGAAAAAAAATACTTAATTAGACCTAGAAATATCCTAGAATTACCTTAAATCCTAAGCTTAAACCACTAAGTTATTAAATAACTTTATATTCTTAGTCTAAATCCTTATTATTACCTTTTACCTTCTAGTTAATACTATCCTATACCTAAATAAAGCTATCTAAGATATTAAGTAACTTTCTCTTCTTCTTAAAAAGCCCTTTATACTAATCTTTAATAAGTTTCATAAAGTTAAACCAAAAGAACTACATAAAATCAATAAAAGAAATATTATTAGGAATACTTAAGAAAACACTATTATTACTAGTTCTTTACTCTTTAATACCTTTTACTTAACTTATATATCTAAACTCTTAATAAAAGTCCTTGTTTTAATAGTAATATTAAACTTAAGTCTTATAGTAAAAATAATTAAAATATATATTATTAAATTCATTAAAAAGAGAAACATATTCCTAAAAGAAGACAAAACAAGCAACCTAATTAGGCCTAGCCCAAATAACCTACTAACCCTTTTCACAGTATTCACAAAAAACAATATTATAACCACCAAGGCCATAGACAACCAAGGCAACGCTAGCCTATATATAACTAGCAAGCTTCTAAGCCAAGGATCTAAAAGCACCCTAATAACCAGCATAAACAAAAACATAATACTTAAATAAGCTAATCTTAGTATAATCTTAAAGGACTTAAAGGACATTACCTCTTATAATAGCCTACTAAAAAGCCTAAGTAACTTTCTTATAAATCTAATTATTCTAAATTTTATTAATAAACTAGACTTTATAGTAAAAACTACTAATTAAAGACTTAAGTTTTTACTACACTAAGGAAATTATAATCTATCTAATTAAAGCTATAAACCTTTAATAGGAAATAAAAGATAACTTACTATAGTATTAATAGGAGTTATAGCTAGGTAATTATTTCTAGCAAAAGGGTTACAAGTAAAGAACCACAGGTTCTAAGTAACTTTAGGCTTACGCTTAAAAGGTATAGTAATATCTAATTAAAGCTATAATAAAAAAGTTAAGTTAATTTATTAAATAGTTTTAAGTTATAAAAAAATAAAGCTTAAGAAATAATATAAAGTTATATAAAAAAAAAGAAAAAGTGATCTAAAAAAAGATTCTTAGCCTCTTTTTTTATTCTATTAATTATAGCCTACTTTTTTTAATTTACTAATTAAAAAAAAAAACTAAAAGAAAAAAAGTAATTTACTATTATAAACAAAAAAAAGTTATTTACTTTTATAAACATTAAGTAAATAAACAACTATTTTTATTATTTTCTTATATTTACCTTTTTACTCTTTTTTTTTAATAACTTTAAATTACTTTTTCCCTTATAACAAGATTAAGATTTATTAAAAACAAAGCTATAAAATAAGCCTAAGAAACCTACTAATAATAACTTTCACTTTTTCCTTTTTCTACTACTACTATTAACTTTAGTTATATAATTTTAAGCTAACTAATAATTAATAACACATTATTCTCTTTTTCTTTTTACTTTCTTACTTTAATTAGACTTATCTATATATATATATAACTTATTATATCTTTCTTTTAAGCTATTAACGTTATTTAAAACGCTTCTACTAGCTTAAATAAAACTAATAATATATAAGTTTTAAAGCACTACTAAACTCTCTTTAAGAAATACTATATTTAAAATTTTAATAATAATCTCCTTAACTTAATTAAGTAAACTATAAATACTATTAAGATACTACAGAAATCATAGTATATATATCCTAAAGACCTTAAACTACTTAAAGGGTTTATAGACCTAGCTACTAAAGACCTTATTACTCTACTAAGACCTCTTAACTATCCTAGTCCATCTAATCAAAGCAACAGACTTACTCCTATATAGATTCTAAGTAATAACGCATTTACTATAAGTATAATATATAATTACTAAAATAAAAGCTTTTTATAAGATAGTTTTTAAAAAAAATAATAAATAATAAGTTAAAAACTTACTTTCTTAATATTTATAATATAATTAGATATTTAGTTAAATAGTCTTAGATAGCCTTTAATAATATTTAAAGTCTTATAGTATTTACTACTTAAAATACTAAAATTAATTACTTTATTACTAATAGCCCTTTTTAAAGCTATAATACCCTTACTATAATAGCTAGACCTAATTAAAAGGACCAGATTTAAAAAGTAAACTACTTAGCGTTTATTACCTATTACATCAATTATTTCACTACTTTCTTTATTAACTAAGTTACTAAATATTCTTTTTAGTATAATAGTATATAAAAAGATAAAAATATAACCCTTTAGTACACTATTAATATAAACTATCTCTATAAGTTCTATTAAAGCGTTAATACTACTTTTAACCTAATTAAAGTAATCTATATAAAAGTAGATATTATAATTAGCCCTTAATAGCCTAATAAGTAGACTTATAGAATATATATAACAGAATTTATTAAATACTATATCTAAAATAATATTACTAATATTATAAAAAGTTTAACTTAAACAAAGGTTTAAAATAATAATAAAGGTAATATTATTAACTATATTAACTATTTTTAGTATTAATAAGTTATTAAAAAGTTTAATAAACTAAAAAACTATAATAAAAAAAACCTTTATAATAAGCTAAAGCTTATACTAAATAGTTATAATTAAAGACTTTAATAAAAAGTATTTAATAAACCTAATTAGACTAAAGAGAATATACTTAAATTCTCTAATACCTTTTTTAGGACTTTTAAGCCTATTAAAAAGACGCTTTTTTTAGTACCTTAAAACAACAATCTCACCAGTCTCTTTAGTTTAATATACCTCCCCTTAGATACTAGTACGCCACAAAACTAGCCAGGCTTCTTTACTACGCTAACCCTAAAAGGTAACGTAATAAGGCTATCTCCTAAGCCTAATTAGGCTTAAGATAAAGACAATAAAGAAAAGGTTAATAATACTAAGTCTAAGGCTACTATAAAGCCTATACTTTTATATTACCCCCTTAACCTTAAGCAATTATCTAATATAGCTTTCACTATATATATAAAAACTAAAAGATAATAAAATACTTATAAAAAAGCTTTATTTAATATATAAAAGTAGTATTATAAGCAAAAAAAGTATAAGATTAAGTCTATTACTAACTATACTAAAAATAAATATATTAGTATATTTAAGAACCTTTATAAAATAATAGTAGTATAATACTACTTTTAGTAGCTATTTCTATAACCTATAATTATACCTAGATAAAAGAGTTATAAGTAGTATAATTAAGGATAAAAGTAGAATATTAAGTTTAAAGAGAAGTGTCTTAAGGCTAAGAGAAAAGTAGCTTATAATAAGGTAAGTAGCTTAAGATATTCTTTCTGCTACTACTAGGAAGATATTATAGGTCTAATTAAAGAGAATATAATAAGAATAAGTAGTTTTTACTTTTATATATTATCTACCCTTATACTTTTATATTTTTCTTTTTTTAATATATTATATAAAAAAGAAAACTAGGAGATAATTAGAAAAGGGTAAAGTTTTATGTTTTTGTTTTTCCTTTTATTAACCTATAAATATAATTATAAGCCTAATTAGATATAACTAAGTAAGACCCTTCTAAGTATAAAAAGGGACTCTAATTAGATATTATTATAAAAACATTAGCATCTTATTACTAAATAAACAAATAAGCTTAATATCTTTAAACAAGTACTTAAATAAATATAAATAAATTTATTACTTTAATATTTAAATAAAACATATAATAAGTAACTATTACTTTATTTCCTTAAGCTTAACCAGACCTCTAAGGTCTAAAAAAATATCTTCTTTTTTAAAAGATTATAATATATATATATATATTACTTAGTAATAAGAGCAAATCTAAATAGACTGTAAAACGTAAAAGATATACTTTTCTAGTTTACTTATAGCCTTAATCAGGCTAAGGAGGGCCTGAAAAGAGTAGTATTTTATGATCTAGGCGTAAAAGTAGTTACTTAGGGTAATCGGTTACTCTAGGTGTACTTGTGATGATACTAGGACCTTAGTGTTTAGTGTGGTTTATGTATTAACTGCCTATTTGCTGGCTTCCTTTATCCCACGCAGTTTTAATATATATATATATTATAATTTCTAGAGGAAAAGGATATCTTTCTAGACCTTAGAGGTCTAATTAAGCCTAAGAAAATAAAGTAATAGTTATTTATTATATATCTTATTTAAATATTAAAGTAATAAATTTATTTATATCTATTTAAGTACTTATTTAAAGATATTAAGCTTTTTTTTTTACTTTATAATTTAATATTAATACTTCTTTTTATAATAATATTTAACTAAAGTCCTCTTTTATACTTAGAAGGGTTCTGCTTAGTTATATCTAATTAGGCTTATAATTATGTTTATAGGCTAATAAAAGGAAAAATAAAAACATAAAACCTTGTTTTTTTTTAATTATCTTTTAGTTTTCTTTTTTATATAATATATTAAAAGAAGAAAAGTATAAAAGTATAAAAGTAAATAATATATAAAAGTAAAAACTATTTATTCTTATTATATCTTTCTTAATTAGACCTATAATATTCTTTTAGTAGTAGTAAAAAGAGTATCTTAAGTTACTTACCTTATTATAAGCTACTTTTCTCTTAGCCTTAAGACGCTTCTCTTTAAACTTAGTATTTTACTCTTATCTCTAATTATACTACTTATAACCTTTTTATCTAGGTGTAATTATAAGTTATAGAAATAACTACTAAAAGTATTATTATACTACTATTATTTTATAAGGGTTTTTAAATATACTAATATATTTGTTTTTAGTATAATTAGTAATAGACTTAACCTTATGCTTTTTTAGCTTATAGCGTTACTTTTATATATTAAATAAGGCTTTCTTATAAGTATTTTATTATCTTTTAGTCTTTATCTATATAATAAAAGCTATATTAAATAATTACTTAAGGTTAAAGGGGTAATATAGAAGCGTAGGTTTTATAGTACCCTTAGACTTAGTATTACTAATCTCTTTTTTGTTATTTATATCTTAAGCTTAATTAGGCTTAAGAGATAGCTTTATTATATTACTTTTTAAGGCTAGTGTAGTAGAGAAGCCTAGCTGGTCTTGTAGCGTACTAGTATCTAAGGGGAAACGTATTAAACTAAAGAGACTAGTAAGATTATTATCTTAAGGTACTAAAAAAAGTATTTTTTTAATAGACTTAAAAGTCCTAAGAAAAATATTAAAGAATTTAAGTATATTCTTTTTAGTTTAATTAGGCTTATTAAATACTTTTTATTAAAGTTTTTTATTATAATTATCTAATATAAGCCTTAGCTTATTATAAAAGTCCTTTTTATTATAATCTTTTAATTTATTAAACTCTTTAATAACTTATTAATATTAAAAATAGTTAATATAATTAATAATATTACTTTTACTATTATTTTAAACTTTTATTTAAGTTAAACTTTTTATAATATTAGTAATATTATTTTAAATATAATATTTAATAAAATCTATTATATATATTCTATAAGTTTACTTGTTAAGCTATTAAGGGCTAATTATAATACCTGCTTTTATATAAATTACTTTAATTAGGTTAAGAGTAATATTAATACTTTAATAGAACTTATAAAAATAGTTTATATTAATAGTATATTAAAAAGTTATATTTTTATTTCTTTATATATTATTATACTAAAAAGATTATTTAATAACTTAGTTAATAAAAAAAATAAAAAAATGATTAATATAATAAGTAATAAACGCTAAGCAGTTTACCTTTTAAATCTAGCTTTTCTAATTAGGTCTAGCTATTATAGTAAAGGTATTATAGCTTTAAAGAGAGCTATTAGTAATAAAGTAATTAACCTTAATATCTTAAATAGTAAATACTATAAGACTTTAGATATTATTAAAGGTTATCTAAGACTACTTAACTAAATATTTAATTATATTATAGATACTAAAAAAGTAAGTTTTTAACTTATTATTTATTTTTTTTTTTTAAGAATTATCTTATAAAAAGCTTTTACTTTAGTAATTATATATTATACTTATAGTAGACGTATTATTACTTAAAATCTATATAAGAGTAGGTCTATTACTTTAATCAGATAGACCAGGATAGTTAAGAGGTCTTAGTAAAGTAATAGGGTCTTTAGTAGCTAGGTCTATAAACCTTTTAAGTAGCTTAAGGTCTTTAAGATATATATGCTATGATTTCTGTAGTATCTTAATAGCGTTTATAGTTTATTTAGTTAGATTAAGAAGATTATTACTAAGATTTTAAATATAGTATTTCTTAAAGAGAGTTTAGTAGTACTCTAAAACCTATATATTGTTAGTTCTATCTAGGCTAGCAAAAGCGTTCCAGATAACGTTAATAGCTTAAAAGAAAGATATAATAAGTTATAAATAGGTCTAATTAAGGTAAGAAAGTAAAAAGAAAAAGAGAATAATATATTATTAATTATTAGTTAGCTTGAAATTAAATAGCTAAAGTTAATAGTAGTAATAGAAAAAGTAAAAGTAAAATTTATTATTAGTAGGTTTTTTAGGCTTATTTTATAGCTTTATTTCTAATAAATCTTAACCTTATTATAAAAGAAGAAGTAATTTAAAGTTATTAAAGAAAAAAAGTAAAAAGGTAAATATAAGAAAATAAAAAAGATAATTATTTATTTATTTAATATTTATAAAAGTAAATAACTTCTTTTTATTTATAATAATAAATTACTTTTTTTTTTTAGTTTTCTTTTTCTAATTAATAAATTAAAAAAAGTAAGTTATAGCTAATAAAATAAATAAAAAAAGGCTAGGAATCTTTTTTTAGATTACTTTTTTTTTTTTATATAACTTTATATTACTTTTTAAGCTTTATTTTTTCTATAACTTAAAACTATTTAATAAATTAACTTAATTTTCTTATCATAGCTTTAATTAGATATTACTATACCTTTTAAGTATAAGCCTAAAGCTACTTAGAACCTATAGTTCTTTACTTATAACCCTTTTACTAACAATAATTATCTAATTATAACTTCTATTAATATTATAATAAGTTATTTTTTACTTTTTATTAAAGGTTTATAGCTTTAATTAGATAAATTATAACTTCTTTAGTATAATAAAAACTTAAGTCTTTAATTAATAATCTTTACTATAAAGTCTAGTTTACTAATAAAATTCAGAATAATTAAACTTATAAGAAAATTACTTAGGCCTTTTAGTAGGCTATTATAAGAGGTAATATCCTTTAAGTCCTCTAAGATTATACTAAGACTAGCCTATTTAAGTGTTATGTTTTTATTTATACTAGTTATTAAGGTGCTTTTAAATCCTTAGCTTAGAAGCTTATTAGTTATATATAAGCTAATGTTACCTTAGTTATTTATAGCCTTAGTAGTTATAATATTATCCCTTATAAAAACTATGAAAAAGGTTAATAGGCTATCTAGGCTAGGCCTAATTAGGTTACCTGTTTTATTTCCTTCTAGGAATACGTTTTTCTTCTTAATAAATTTAGTAATATATACTTTAATTACTTTTACTATAAGACTTAAGTCTAATACTACTATTAAAATAAGGATTTTTATTAAAAGTTTAAATATATAAGTTAAATAAAGAGTACTAAAGAGTAAAAAGCTAGTAATAGTAGTATTCCTTTAGGTATTCCTAATAATATCTCTTTTATTAATTCTATATAGTTCTTTTAGTTTAATCTTATAAAACTTATTAAGGATTAGTATAAGAGGCTTTTTAAAAAAAAAAGAAAATAACTTGGTATCTTAGATAGGTTTATCTAGGTATAGAATAGTATTAACTAAAAGACAAAAAGTAATAATAAGGATTTAGACTAGGACTATAAGGTTATTTAATAACTTAGTAGTTTAGGCTTAGGATTTAAGGTAATTCTAAAATATTTCTAGGTCTAATTAAGTATTTCTTTTCTTAAATAACTTTATTTCTAAGTTTATTAATAAATATAATAAGGGTTTTAAATTAATAAACTTTTTATAAAAAGAAATATATATAAAATGTTATAAAAATAATAGTATAATATAAATAATAATAATAAAAATAAAAAAATATAATAATAAGCTTAATTAAGCTTATTATATTATATTAGTATATTATATATTCTTTACTAAGTTCTTAGGTTAAATATTAAATATAAGTCTAAATAATAACTTCTAATGTTTTAGTTCTTTATAAAATATATTAAATTTTTTTTTAAAGTATAACTATTAAAGCCTTAATTATATTTATATAATATCTTTATTTTAATTAAGGCTAAGAGCTATATTTGTTTCTTAAAGTTTATTTTAGTAGTCCTAGGCTAAGAAAAAGAGGGTTATTTTGTCTTTAAGCTTAGCTTTAGTCTATATAAGATCCTTTAATTCTTAGAAATTAGCGTTATTCTTAATATACCTCTTAAGATATTTTTTAGTATATATAGCTCTTATAATAAAGTTACTAGTAAGTATCTCTAAGTAATATAATACTAAGTTCTTAGATATAAAGTAGACTTATAAAAGGCCTTATTAATAATATATAAGTTTTTTAGCTTTTAATTTATTAATTATACGCTTTTTATTAAAAATAAGAACTAAATTACTAAGCTAAAGCTTCTTTAATTATATTATATATTAATAGTATATATTATAGTAATCTATAGATTTCTGTTTTATAAAAGTTATATTCTTAGCTATAGTTTCTTTATTAATTTTAAGTTATTTAAAAGAGTATATTTTAGTAATAAGTTTCTAATTAAGGTTATAAACTTATCTTTAGTCTAATAGTCTTTAAGTTAAAATAGATTCTTTAATAAGTATAATTACTTTGTATTTTATAGTTAGAAAGAAAAGTATATAGCTTGTTAGTGTATAGACTATTATTTAGTTTATAAATAGTATAGTAGATATAATTTTTCTTTAATCTCTTTTTTTTCTATTTAACTAGGTTAAGATAATATATATAATAGGTTTATAGCCTTGTTTATTAACTTTATTTGTTTTTAAGTTATATACTAATATAACCCTTTTTTTAATATTATACTTTTTATTTAAGTAGTCTATAGTCCTTTTGTTTTTTAGTTTACTATTAATAATTATCTCTTTATAGATACTATAGTAATAAAAAAAGTCTTTTTAAATAAGGTTAATAACCTAATTAGAGGTAATAGTCCTTATTCTCCTTGCTTTAGGCTAACCTGTTATATTATAATATCCCTTAATTAGTGCCTAGGAACTAATCCACTAAATATTAATAGATATCTTTGTAAACAGTAATTCTTTTAGGACTATATTAATATACTAGTTGTTTATCTAGGTTAATTAAGCCTTTTAATAGGCTAGGCATAATATAAGCTAAGCCTATACCCTCTAGTATATATCTTTCTAGATATAGGATATAGAAAGCTAATAGAATATTATATCATGTTCTTAGTGTTCTAATTTAATGTGTATGTTTTTAATTAGGTTCTTTATCTTTAGGTTATTAATAAGGTGTCTAGGGATTAGGTATTTTTTTATTAGTTAGTAGTATAAATAGTTATTTTAAGTAAAATAATATTAGGCCTTTATTTTGAACTTCTTAAAAGTATATAGCAATATTCTATTTAGGTATAATAGTGTCTTTAAATAGAAGATAATTTGTTTTATTTAGTTAGTCTAGTACTAATCAGAATAAAGCTATACTTTAAGGAGTTAATATAGGTAAAAGGTCTTTAAAATACTAGATTTAGATCCTTTAAATGATTTATATAGTTAAACAAAATAGAGGTTAGTGTTAATAAAATCTTTAACTTAATTAAGGCTCTTATATTCCTTGATATTAGATAACCTTAGTGCTTTTTATAATAATATATCTATTACTATATTCTTTGTTCTTAGTATATACTTAACATTAAAGTTAAAAAGATATATCTAAGTAATCTACCTAGTAATTAAGGTACTAGAAAGATTATAAGACCTTTTATTAAGCTAAGTAACTAGGACTTATATCTTAGTTTTTAATAAAAATCTAATACTATAGATATAGTTTTAAAGCTTTTTTAATATTATTAAAACTACTTTTAATTCTAGTTTCCTAGAGTTGTATTTTAACTTAGTACCTCTTTAGATACTACTTTTATACCTTACTATAGCCCTCTAAGTACTAATTATTTAACTTAGTACTATACCTTAACCTTATAGGCTTATATTTATACTAATAACTACTAACTTAGCTTTTAGGTTATAAGATAATAAAATAATTATAAGAGAAGTTATTAGTTTAGACTTAAAGGTATTTATAGCGTTAACCTAATTAAGCCTCTAAGTAAATATAGTGTTCTTTTTAAGGAGTTTCTGGAAAGATAAAGTGATCTCTAAGTATCTATTAACCTATAATTTATAGAACTTAGTTATCTTTATAAATAACTTGATTTTACTAATATCTTTATATTCTTTTTATTTCTTAATCTTAATAACGTTTACTTAATCAGAGTAGTAACCTCTAGAACTATAGATATAGCTAATAATAATAGTTGTTCTTTAAAGCTATTATAATTTCTTACTAGCTATTATGTAGCTTATTAACTTAATATTAAAGAGCATTATATTAATATAATAAATATATTTATAGATATAGTATTAAATGTTAGCTTAATTAGGGAGCTTCTTATTGTTATATATAGTTATAGACCTTTTAATAACAATATTATTAAAAAAAGCCTAGTAATAATATAATATAAGGTTATAAAGTATTTAAATAATAACTCTTATAAACTATACTATAGAATTAGTACTATTTTATAGTAAGGTATATATATATAGAAGTCTAAAAGAAGTAGTAAATATTATTAAATCTCTATTTTCTTTAGTTAAAAGGACTTAGTTATATTTAGAGAAGAAGTTTAAGAGTAAAAGAATCTAGTATATACTAAAGTCTTCTAAGAAATTCTTTGCTCTTAGAGAAGTAAAGGTATTATAAATTATAACCTTATTTATTTAAGTAGCTAAATTAATTAAGTATAAAGAACTATTTTTTTTTATAAAAAACCAAGGGTTTTATATAACTTTATAACCTTTTTTTAAAATACCTTTATTAATTTATACTTAAATAATATTTATAGCTTATAATTTAAGTGCTTTAAGTATTAGAATCCTTTTTTTTACTAGGCTTTATAAGGTATAGTTCTAATTACTTATAGAAAAGTAACTTTTAAGTTAAGTGTACTGTTTTTAAAGAAGTCCTAAGTAAAAGTATTTTTGTGGTTTAAAAGGACTTAGAGGAATAAGTCCTTTTTACAAGGTAAGAGATAACTTAGTGTATTTATAATAGCTACTAATCTATTTAGCTTAAGGTATAAATATAGCTTAATACTTAAATACTTAGGCTTAATTAGGCCTTAGAATAGTCTTTTATTAAGTTATATTATCTTTTTAGCTTTAGCTAGGTTCTTAACTTTTTAGAGGGAATTACTATTAGAGGTTAATTTATTAAATAGTTAGTTATTAACTAAATATATCTTTTTGTTTTTTTTCTTATATATAATAAATACCTTTGTATTTTACTTAGCTTAATTAGGCTAAGGATAATGTTTTATTAGATTTATTTTGTGGTTATATAGTTACTTTAAAGGTAAAAGCGTTTCTTTTTATTAATTATATTAAAGTACTTAACTATCTACTTCTTAATTTTTTCTGCTTTAATCTTCTTAATAGTTATTAATAACTAGTTAAAGTAAACCTTAAGATAATAGACCTAATTAAGATAATTAGTATTAATATAAAATAAGTTAAGCTTTTTAATATAGTAAAAATATCTTTTATTGTTATACCTTTTAACCTTTACTATAGTCTTATAAATATCCTTTATAGCTAAAGTAAAAAAATAGTTAATATTATTTTCACTAGATAATCTAATTCTTTTTTAGATAACTAGATTACTTCTTTATTGTTTTCTTATAGCTTATATCTAGGAATTTTAAGCTTTTTAGTAATGGTCTTAGTATTATTACTAGAGTCTAGTTTTCTTAGTCTTAATATAACTTAGTCTAATTAGAGAGATAGTCCTTAAGAGCCCTTATATAATTGTTCTAGTCTAGTAGATAATCTAGGAACTTCCTAGGATTACTAAACTTTAGAAATATAGCTAAGATATAAAGATAAGTTTACTTTATTATTAGTATTAGTGTAATTATATTAAGGCTATATATATAGTTAATCTATATATAGAACTTAAAAAGTAATTTTAAAAGAAGTAGTTTATTTATTCTCTTATTATTAATAATAAATTATTATAACCTAAGAAAGCGTTAGTTAATATAACTACCTAGAACAAACCTATAAGGGACTAAGGGATATTCAGACTTATATATATATAATTATAGCGCTTATAGACAAGGGTTAGAACAAAAGAACTATAGACAGGTCATGTAATAATAGGAAAGTAATTAAGAGATAAGGTAATTACTAAGAGTAATTACTAAGTAAGTAATTTACCTTAGACCTACTCTAGTTAATTACTATTAATAGTATTATAATAAGTAAATATAAGTATATAGACAGGACTTAAGCCTAGGGCTTAAGGACTCTCTATAGTTCTTTAGTAATTAACTTTGTGATTCACTCTTTTATAAGTAACTCTTAGATTATTTTTCTATTATAAAGCTATAAAGCTATCTATGCCTAGATATACTTAACTAATTACTAGATACTAATAAACCAGTAAGATTACTAATAAGACTTACCTTACTATTACTAAGTATTAACTTTAGCTACTTATTAGTAGAAAATACTACTATTAAATGTTTAATTATAACACTTTAATTACTTTTATTTAGTAAGTTGACCTTAATACTTACTAAACAGTAATAATATCCTTTAAAGTTACCTTAACTTTATCTTCTAGTAGATCTAAGGGAAAGGTAATTATATCTCTTAAACCTATAAGTTTAAACCAGGAAATAAAGGGTGCTAAGTCTTTTAGCAATAAGGATAATAATACTAAAATAACTAAATAACTTAAAAAGGCTTATAAAAATATTATAAATACATAATAGATATTTAATAATAATATAGTACTCCTTAATTAACTTTAAGCTAAGGTTTAGTAAACTAATAACCTTAGAGAAGAAGTTTATACTCTTTAAGCTACTACTAATATTATCTTAACCTTAGTAAATAGACAGGAGAAACTTAAGCTTAACTCCCTTATCACCTATAATAGGACCCCTAGAACACTTAAGAGATTTTTAATATAAGTTAGGACTTACTAGATGTTTTACTTTGGTAACTTTTATATAAAAATAAAGAGAATTATCTATATAAATACCTTCTTTAGAGAACAAGTTCTCTCTTAGTTTAAACCCTACTTAGAAGACTACCTAGATAATAAAACGCTAGAATACTATAACCTAGAGACTTAGTAGATCTTTAAGAGCTTTATAGGATTTAAGTATACTTTAAAACTCTTGTTTTAGGACTTAGATAAGAAATAATAAGCTAAATAAGACTTAGTAAACCTTAAATAAACTAAGTTAACTATTAATTATGTTATAGAATTCTAAAGAATCTGTATATAACTTGATTATACTAATAATACTAAGATCTTTATGTTTTACTAAGGGCTTAAAGAAGAAGTAAAAGATAAGCTATTTAAGCTTAATTAACTAAACAACTTCTTATAATATATAGAAATTATAGTTAGAATTAATATTAGGCTATATAAATAGCAAAAAGAAAAAGGAGAAATACGTTATTCTTAGCTAAATACTAACAAGAAGTATATACTATAAGGACCTAAGAACTTATAGCTTAACTTATACTAGTAGAATAACTAATAATATAGTAAGCTAAGTACCTTTTATAAGTAACATAGTAAACCTATAGATATTAGTACTATAACTAAAAAGCCTTACTAGAACTACTAGGATTTAAAGGACTTTAAATACTATAACTCTAAAAAGCCTAGCTATATAACTAAAGACTATAAATAGCTTAAGTAACTTTAGAACTAACTTATACCTAAAGATACTAAGAAAATTAACGTAATAAAAAAAAAAGTTCCTTATAAATAAAAGAACTAAATTACTTACTTTAATAATAACTATTTAATTTATTAAGAACTAAAAGAGTAAACTAAATAGTACTTATAATAGCTTAAACCTAGAACTATAGTAATCTCTTAATAAACTTAGAAAGGAGACTACCTAGACTAAACTATAGTTTAGTAACTAAAGCAACAAAACTAATAGCTAATTACTAAGCTTATTTAAGCTAAGGAAGCTATATAAAGCAAAAAAAATAACCTTTATATACTTAATACTTTAAAAGTTATTAAAGAATAACTTTAATTATATATATAAGCCTAAGGGAACTTTTAGAAATAATAGGTACTTAAAGAGGACTTTAAGAATACTCTTAAAAAGAAAAGGAGTATTAAACCTAGGAAGCCTACTAAGATAATAGCTATAGGATAGAAATAACTATAATAACCTAGATTTTCTTCTTTAAGACTTAGGTTTAAAGAACTTATACCCTAAAAGTTAATTAAAGTACTTAGTAAAAAAATAAGCTTTAAAGAAGAATATAAGGAATTACTTAATAAGTTTAAACCCTTAAGTAAGCTTAAGAAAAAGGCTATTAAGTAACTTATAAATTTTAAAAGATTAAGCTAAACTTTTATATAATTAATATCTTATAAGGATATTAAGAAAAAAACTAAGATAATTATATTTATATTATTCTTAGAAGAAGAAGAATTTTTTAATAAATTAGACACTAGATAAAAAGTCTTTTATAAAAAGAAAATATAGCTCTATAAGGCTAACCAAAACCTAACTTATTATAACCTAAATAAACCAATAGCTATATAAGTAAATGTTAACTTTAGTAATAACCTAATAGTTAAAAGAGCTTAGCTTACTAAGAAAGACTACCCTAAGTACTAACCTTAATACAAAAAGGATAAAAATAATTAAGAAGTCTAGTTCTATAGAATAGACAATACCAGAATTAACAGAAAACCAGTAGTATTTATCCTAAAGGAACCTATATTTAAAGACCATAAGTACCTTAACTAAAAATATATACACTACATTAAAGTATTCTAAGCTAATTATATTTATAATAAATACTAGTTCTACCTCTAAGATAAAGAACTTAATAACTTCTTTCCTTAATAAAGAAAACAGTAGCTAATTCCTATAATTTACTTTTATTATTAACTTAGCATATAGATAGTTAAGGAATTTAAAGTAAACTAGTTATATATATAACTTAGTCTAAAATACCTAGTCTTATACTATAATAAACTAATTAAATACTAGTCTAAATGTATATATAATAAATATATAATATATTATATAAGTAAAGTAAAGGCTTAGAGAACCTAGATTAGAGAATAAATACCCCTTAAAGTAAAACCAGTAGACACAAAAAGAAAATCAAACCACTAACACTACTTAAAAAACTAAGGACGCTAACTACACCAGGACAGTAGGTAGTAATACTAAGGAAGTCCCTATACCTTATAACAACAATAAACGCCTTACACCTTGTTCTAAGCGTCTACATCGAAGGACAGCCTACTCAGGTCATAATTAACAATAGAGCACAAGTAAACTTAATGTTACCTTAACTAGTAAATTAACAAAGAATCACATAGAGATTCAAGGAGGATCCTTATACCTTATAAAACGTAGAAGGAGAAATAGTTAAGTATAGTAGAGGTACTATTAACAAAGAAACCACATAACTCTCTATAGTTACCTATAACTATTAAGAACATCTAATCTTTAATATAATACAAATTAAAGACATAGATGTTATCCTTAGAATCCTATAGTTATAACAATATAACCTAAGCATAGATTAGAGAATAACCTAACTTTAATAGAAAGATTTAACTATAAGGCAGTATTATAAGCTATAACCCTTAAGTAAATTAAAGTAACATAGATATATTATATACGTTAAAAGAATTAAGCTTATAAGGAATAAATAATTTAAATAATTTATTAATAATTAATAAGAAAAGGAATACCTTTCTCTAATCTTAGAATAATACTATAAGTATACTAAACTTTTTGCTAAAGAATTAGAAACTAGTTTACTTAAACACAGCTTATACAATTATAAGATCCTACTTAAAGAAAAAGTATACCTAAAGTTTTATAAAATCTATAAACTTAATAAAATAAAACATAAAATACTTAATAAATACCTTAAAGAAAACCTATATAAAGGTTATATTTAACTATTAATATCCTTTATAGAATACCTAATATTATTTATACTAAAAAAGAATAATAAACTATAACTTTATATAGATTACTAATAACTTAATAATATTATAATTAAGAACTACTACTTACTACCTCTTATCTTAGAATTACAAGACCAGCTATACCATACCAAATAGTTCATAGCTATTAACCTTAAAGAAGCCTACAACCTAATCAGGATAAAGGAAAGCAAGGAATAAAAGACGTGTTTTTATACTAGGAAAAGCAACTTTAAGTATCTAGTCATACCTTTCAGACTTACTAACGCACCTACTACCTTCTAGACAATAATTAACTATATCCTAAGAGAATTTCTAGATGTGTTTATTGTTATTTACCTAAATAATATACTTATCTACTTTTATACCTTTAAAGAACATAAGAAGCATATTTATACTATACTTTAATAACTATAAAAAGCTAAACTACTAGTTAAACCTAAAAAAAGTATATTCTATAACTAATAAGTTAACTTCTTAGGATTTACTATTATACTAAGAGAAATCTAAATAAAAAATAGAAAAATTACAGCTATTAAGGACTAGCCTTAACCTTAAAATATTAAAGATATCTAATCCTTTTTAGAATTTATTAACTTTTACTAATAATTCCTTAAAAGATATTTTAGTAAAATTAACTCCTTTATTAAGCTTACTAGAAAAGATATACCCTTTAAATAGACCAAAGAATAAAAAAAAGCCTTTAAAGAAGTTAAGTAATAAGTTTATTCTAAACCAGTTCTAATAATCCTAGACCTAAGAAAACCCTTTAAACTAGAAACTAACGCTTTAGATTACGCTATTAGTAGATAACTTAGCTAATATAACAATAAAAAAAAACTATACTTTTACGCTTTTTTCTCTTAAAAGCTTAGTAAAGCTAAGCTTAATTACTAAATTTATAATAAAAAACTTATAGTAATTATTAAAGCTTTCTAAGAATAGAAACCTTAGTTATTTAGAACTAAACATAAAGTTAAGGTCTACACTAACTATAAGAACCTTATTTACTTTATTACCTTTAAAGTCCTTAATAAATAATAAATCAAATAGTTTAAATTCCTATTAGAATTTAACTTTAAGATTATTTATGTTAAAAGATCTAAAAACAAAAAAGCTAATACCTTAAGCTAAAGACTAGACTATAAAACCCTAGTACTAAAAGAAACTTAAGTTATTCTTAAAAAAGATAAGAATAATAACCTTATCTTAGCACAAAAACTTATTATAATTAGTACTTATATTAATACTAGTATAACTAATAAGATAATACCTAAATAAATCATAGAGATTTATAGTACTAAGGCTTACAGATACTAAAAGGTTACTAAGACATTTAAACAAATTTAATAATATTATAATATATAAGTTACTTAAGTAAAAGTAGCTTTAGTAATTAAAGATTATAATATATACAAGAAAAGTAAAAACAGTCTATATAAACTATATAGACAATTACAACTACTACTAGTACTATTAGAAGCCTAGTACTTAATCTCTTTAGACTTTATTATTAAACTCCCTAAGTTAAGAGAACTACTTATAAAAACCTATTATAATAGTATATTAGTTATTATTAATTAACTTATAAAATATATATACTTTATCCTATACTTAAAGTTAAGTACAACAAAAAACCTAGTATATATATTTTTAAAATACATTATTAATAACTATAGATTACTTAAAGAAATCATATTTAATAAAGATAAACTATTTATATCTAAGTTTTAAAAATCCCTGATTTTATAACTAGAAGCTAATTATAAGCTATTAACTGCTTTTTACCTATAAACCAATAAACAAACTAAACAAATTAACTAAATACTAGAATAATATCTATAATATTATGTTAACTATAACTAAGATAATTAGGTATTACTACTACTAATAGCTTAATTTGCTTATAATAGTGCTATAAGAGAAAGTATACTAAACTTCTTATTTTACCTAAATTATAGATTTAAGCCTATGGTATATAAAGAACCTTAATAAGGACTATAAGCGCTAAAAGCTATAGCAGATTATAATAAATTATAAGAAATCTAAGAGAATACTATTAAAGATCTTAAATTTATTAGGGCATAAATAAAGAAATACGTTAATACATTAAGGATTAAGGGACTAACCTTTAAAGAAGAAGATAACGTATATCTTTTATAATATAACATTAAAATAAAACGACTAAGTAATAAATTAGACTATAAAAAACTTAAACCTTTTAAAATTATTCAGAAAATCTTAGATATTAACTTTAAACTTAACTTACTAAACACAATAAAGATCTATCTAGTCTTTTATATTACTCTACTTAAACTAATACTATAAGGATTAAATACTAATAACTATATTATTATAAAACCAAATAAACTAAAATATAAAGTTAAATAAATTATTAATAAGTAAAAAAAAAACAAAGAAATATAATATTTGATTAAATAGAAAAAATATAGATATAAGGATAATTTATAAGAACTAGTTAAAAACCTTTAATACTTCTAGTAACTCCTTTAGGACTATCATAAGTCCTAGAACCCTTAGCTACAAAACCCTTAATAAGTAGCTTACTAAAGGTCTACTAGGATAAATCACTAGGATTAAAAGACTTAAAAAAGAACAGGTTAATTACACTAAAACTACTATTAGCTTATACCTTGTAAACCGCTTTAACTACTGGATTAATAAATAAATCTATAGGCTACTTAGTAATAGCCTTATAACTCCTCTTAAAAATCATTTGCTTCTTTTTATATAAATAATTAAGCTAAGTAAAAGATATATCTATTTCTACTTATATAAGACAAAATAATTCTACTTATTTTCATAATAACTTTACCTTTTAATAAAACAACTCTTTCTTTTACTTTTTAGCCTTATCTAGATAATCAGCTTTATTTAACAAATAATCCACTATAATCATCAAAAAACTACACACCTTAGAACCACAAAAAACACTTATATTTACAAATTACATTATTATTTTTATCATAAGAGTAACCTTAGTAAATATACTTTTAACACTTGTAGAAACCTATAAGCATTTTATAATAGATCCCTTTAAAGTAATACTAACTATATAGTATTTCAATTTCAATCCTATATTCATAAATCCTTAAGGAATTTATAAGATAATGCTTAGTAAAAGAAGCCTTACTAGATTTAAGATTATTAAATTTTACTATATTAGTTACTAATAATATAATAAAAGAAAAAATAAAAATAAGATAAACCTAAGAATAGTCTATAGCAAGAACCTACTTACCTATATAGGTCTAAGGGGCTAGACCTTTAAAGGAGAGACCTAATATTATAACCTAGAAAAGCGTTAATTAATATAACCACCTAAAACAAACCTATAAGGGACTAAGGGACATTTAGACTTATATATATATAATTATAGCGCTTATAGACAAGGGTTAAAACAAAAGAACTATAAATAAGTTACATAATAATAAGAAAGTAATTAAGAGATAAGGTAATTACTAAGAGTAATTACTAAGTAAGTAACTTACCCTAGACCCACTTTAGTTAATTACTATTAATAGTATTATAATAAGTAAACACAAGTATATAGATAAGACTTAAGCCTAGGGCTTAAGGACTCTCTATAGCTCTTTAGCAATTAACTTTATGATTTACTCTCCTATAAGTAACTCTTAGATTATTTTTCTATTATAAAGCTATAAAGCTATCTACGCCTAGACATACTTAACTAATTACCAGACATTAACAGACCAGCAAGATTACTAACAAGACTTACTTTACTGTTACTAAGTATTAACCTTAGCTGTCTATTAGCAGAAAACACTACTGTTAAATGTCTAACCGTAATATAAATATACTAGTTAAGAAATAATAGCCTTTAACCTAAATAAGTATAATAGCTACTTTATTAAAGGATATATACTTTAAATTAGGATTAAAAGTATTTATTTTAAGTAATATAGTTATAAGCTTAATAGTATACTTTTTTATATATAATCTTAAAATAATATTAATTTATAAACTATTATTAATAATTTTTTTAATTAAATTATTCTAATTAAAGTAAAGACTATTAACTTTAATGTTAATTATAAAGTAAAGTATTATAAAGTATAGAACAATAGACTTAATAGTAGTTAAGTTAAGTGTCTTAATAAGTCTAACTTTAGTAGTTCTATTTATAAGATTTAGGATATTTCTGTTATATTTGTTAATTATTTTATAAGCTTTTGATTTTTTATATAGTTTTACTTCTCTAATTAGGTTAAAGAAAGCCTCTAGGTATATATCTAAATACTTATTACTATTTAGTATTTAGCGTATTATTACTATTATATTCTAGTTAAACTAAAGCTAAACTTAAAGTATAACTTTAAAAGGAATAGTAATATTCCTTTTAAATTTCTTAGTAATAGCTTAAATAAATATAGCTTAATCTATTATCTTTAACTAATCTAGGATAAAACTCTTCTTAGTAGCTCCTTAAGTATATCCTAGGCTATATATAAAGCTAGTGTATTTATCTACTAGTATAATTTAAATAGAAGAGGACCTTAAACTTTCAGGAGTCTAATAGGCCTGATAAGGGTATACTAGACTAGTAGGTTATGTTAGCTAAGGAGTCTAGGTATAAGTATTAATATTTATTTTCTTAGGCTAAGAGCTAATACTAGAAGTACTTCCTCTTAAATATATGTTTTTTAAAATAAAGCCTTAGTATATTAAATAAGGCTTTACTTAATTAAGGTAATATAAAATAAGTTATAGTATTATATTTAATAACTTAGTAACTATATTTACTTTTGCTTTTTAAGTTAAGAAGACTTTAGTGTATATTTTAAGAGATACTAAGACGTATTTAATAAGATTTACTTAGGTGTCTTAGGTATATAGTAGTAAGTAGTACTATATCTTAGGTTAAAAGAGATATCTAATACCTTAGTTAATTATATATTTTACTACTTTTATAGCTTCTAGGAATAAGGTATTATTTACTATATAGGTAAGGATAATAACCTAGTTAAGCTAGTAGTTTTTATAGGCTTTTTAAATAATAATATTAAGAACTTTGTTTACCTTAACGTTTAATCCTTAAAGTACCTTATACTTATAGATATTATAGTTTAATATAATTAGGTTAGCCTCTTTGTCCTTTTTAAGTTATAAGTATATCTAATACCTTTTTTAGTTATATATATTATATTAATACTAATTAAAATAGCCTAGAATAAAACCTAGCTTACTAAAGAAAAATAGTTACTAAGCTAGTAGTATATATAGCTATAAAGGACTAGATATAGAGATATTATAACTATATATAACTATAAGTTAATTATTAAAAATAATCTAGGCTTTAAAACTAGCTTTTACAGTAAATATAAGGGCTACTACTGTTTTTAAAAGTTTATTTATAATAAGATTAGTTATAACTTTAATATCTTTAAAAGTAGACTTTTTAGGGAGTATATTTTTGACCTAATTAAGGCTAAAAGGCTATTTTAAGGAATAAAGAACTATAGCTAATAAGGAGAAGGTAAAAGTATTAGAATCTCTATAATAACCCTTATATCTTAACTTTTATCTTACCTATATAAGTATTACCCTCTTAAAGGTACTAAAGTTCCTTCTCTTAAACAGATTAGTAAAAGAAAATCTTATCTATAAGAATACTACTATAATTATGTTTTTAAAAAATTATATAGTAAAAAGCTTAATTAGCTTTTAAGTACTTATTATAAGCTTCCCTTTAGCCTTTACCTTTTCTCTTATACTCTTAACCTTCTAAAATAAAGTTATAGTTTTTATTAAGTTATTATTTTTAATTAAGTCTTTTTTATAAGGTCTTTAATATAGTAGTTTAGTTAAAAGATAACTTCTTTATTAAGTTATTTATAAGTATTAAAAAGAAACTTATTTAGTTCTTACTAAGTCTCTTTTTTAGCCTTAATCTTTATTATTACTTAATGTTTATTAGGTAAATACTATAATAATACTTTTATTTTCTTTTTATTAAAGTAATTAGTAAACTTTATTAAAGCTTTATATTTATTAAAGAAATCAGTAATATTATAGCTATTAAAAGTAAAGGCCTCTTTAGTGTTTAGTAGTAGTATCTTAATAGTTAATTAATATAAATAATCTGTCTTACTCTAATTAGACTTAATAGACCCTTAGTTCTTAGTTATACTTATATTAACTATTATTAATAGGTTTACTATTAAGAGTTACTAAGCCTAGAAGTCTACTATAGTAAAAGAGTTTAATACTAAATTAAGAGAAAGGCTTATATCTTTACTAGCTTAATTAGGACTCTCTTTATACTACTAATAGCCTAAGCTTAAGTCTTTACCTTTACTTCTCTTAGTAATTCCAAAGTTAAGAATCCTAGGACTAGTCTTAGACTTAGTATCTATATTATTATTAAGGCCTTAATAACTCTAAAAGGCTTTATTAGCAAATAAGGCTACCTAATTAGTTAAACCTCTAAACTACTCTATATTAATTATTAATAAGGTTAGCTTAGATATATTACTAATATCCTAGTAAACTAGTTATAGAAAGTATAAATAATATTAATTACTTTAAATTAATTTTAAAGTATTATATATAAAATCTCTTTAAAGTTATTACTTAGCCTAGTCTATTAACCTAATTAGACTTAAAAGTAGTATTTTATATATTCTTATAAGGTATTAGTTTATTATATCTTTAATTAAGTTTTTAAAAAAGGTACTTATTAAGTCTAAGCTAATCTTAAAAGAATATTAAATTTCTATTACTACTAATCTATTAATACTAAGATATTTAGTCTTTATTAATAGTATAATATTAAACTTAATTAAATTAAGGCTTATATAATAATAAGATCTTAAGAAGTTCTAGGCTTAGTTTATAGTTATAATTATTCTATAATCTATACTAAGAGAGCTTTTTAGCTTATTAATCTTAGTAAAAGGTATTATTCTTATTTTATTATTTTTCTTTTTCTTTTTATATTTTATAGGCTTTTTTTTTTAATTAGGCTTACTTAGTACTTATTTACAAAAGGATTACTTATATAAAAGGTTTATTTAGCTATATTATATTATTATAGCTAATTATTTATTTCTTTATTTTTTTAAAGAATTCTACTTTTTTTAAGTCTTATTTATTATAGTTTCTTAAGGTTAGGTTTACTTCTATGTCTAAGACTAAGTTTAATTAAGTTAAGGATATTATTTCTTTTATATCTTTTTAATAATATACTTTATTAGTTAAAGCTATTTTTAAGGTACTAATATTAGATTTATTATATAATTAAAATAAAATAATAAAAAAATTAGTAGTTTAATTTTATTATAAGGTATTATTAAAACTATATAGGATAAAAAAAACTAGTAAATAAACAGTTAATATATAAACTACACTAAACACTAAGGTCCTAGTATTATTATAAGTGTATTTAAAGTAACTAATTACTTTAAGTAATTACCTTAACGCCTAGACTATAAGATACTACTTTTTTCAGGTTCTTCTTAGCTTAATTAAAGCTATAAATAAACTAAAAAGATTTATCCTTTATATCTTATAGTTTATTTAGATTTACTCTTATTACTAAGTAGTATATATATATATATTATAATCTCTAAAAAAAGAGAATATCTTCTTAGACCTTAGAGGTCTAGTTAAGCCTAAAAAAACAAAGTAATAGTTACTTATTATATGTCTTATTTAGATATTAAAGTAATAAATTTGTTTATGTTTATTTAAGTACTTATCTAAAGATGTTAAGCTTTTCTTTTTGCTTTGTGATCTAATGTTAATACCTTCTTCTGTGATAGTATTTAACTAGAGTCCCCTTTTGTACTTAGAAAGGTCCTGCTTAGTCATGTCTGATCAGGCCTGTGATTGTGTCTGTAGGTTAATAAAAGGAAAAACAAAAACGTAAAACCTTGCCTTTTTTCACTATAAGCTAAGAGAGTATAAGGTTAAGTCTATTACTAATTACACTAGGAATAAATATGTTAATATATTTAAGAACCCTGATAAAATAATAGTAGTATAATAGTACTCTTAGTAGCTATTTTTATAACCTATAATTGTACCTAGATAAGAGGGTTATAAGCGGTATAATTAAAGATAAGAGTAAGATACTAAGTTTAAAGAGAAGTGTTTTAAGGCTAAGAAGAAAGTAGCTTATAATAAGGTAAGTAGCTTAAGATACTCTTTCTACTACTACTAAAAGGATATTATAGGTCTAATAAGAGAAGATATAATAAGAATAAGTAGTTTTTATTTTTATATATTATTTACTTTTATACTTTTATACTTTTCTTTTTTTAATATATTATATAAAGAAAAAAACTAAGGGATAATTAGAAAAAGGTAAAGTTTTATATTTTTGTTTTTTCTTTTATTAGCCTATAAACATAATTATAGGCCTAATTAGATATAACTAAGTAAAACCCTTTTAAGTATAAAAAAGGACTTTAGTTAAATACTATTATAAAGAAAAAGTATTAGTATTTAATTACTAAGTAGATAAATAAGCTTAGTATCTTTAGATAAGTACTTAAATAAATATAAATAAATTTATTATTTTAATATCTAAATAAAATATATAATAAGTAACTATTACTTTATTCTCTTAGGTCTAACTAGACCTCTAAGGTCTAAGAGAGTATTCTTCTTTTCTAGAGATTATAATATATATATATACATTACTTAGTAATAAAAGTAAATCTAAATAAACTATAAAACATAAAGGATATACTTTTCTAGTTTGCTTATAGCCTTAATTAGGCTAAAGAGGGCCTAAAAAGAGTAGGATCTTATAGTCTAGGCGTTAAGGTAGTTACTTAAGGTAATTAGTTACTCTAAGTATACTTATAATAATACTAGGACCTTAGTGTTTAGTGTGGTTTATGTGTTAACTGCTTACTTATTAGCTTTCTTTATTCTATGTAGTTTTAATAATAATAAGTTTTATTTTAAATAAAAGCTATATTCTTTTTTTATTTTAAGCTATTAAAAAGACCTAAAATTATTTATATAAAAGGCTACTTTAATTTATAATATCTTAAGAATAATACTTTATAATTAATATATTAAATAACTACTATAACAAGAAATATAATTAAAATTAATAAAAATAACTAAGCTAAAAAGAAAATAGTAATTCTTAAATAAGTTATTAATTTAATTAATTAAGGATTTCTATTATAATTTAATAATATATAAAATATAACTGATTACCTCTTTAATAAATATAACATAATATATATTAGACCTTAATAAGCAAAGAACTTTATATAACGTTAACTATAACTAAAGATATATTTTTAATATAAAATTAACTATTAAAAGGTATTAGCTAAGGATCCTATAATTATATAGGCCTAGTTTACCCTTATATAAAACATAGTTACAAAATACAAAATCTATAATAATAATATCTATAATTTTAATAAAATAACCTTCTTAATAGAAATACTATTATATATAAAGGTTATTATAACTTCTAACTATAAGAAAAGGCCTTATATAAAATAGCCTAGTAATTATAAATAGGTTTCTATTATTTAAAGTATATATATAAATAGCTAAGTATTACCTTTATATATTATTATTAAAAGTAAATATTACCTTTTCTCTTAGTATACTAATAGCTAATTCTTACTTTAATAGTATATTTATTTTAGTAAAAATAAATAAACTATAAATAAGATTAGCTTAAATTAGTTATAGTATTCTAAAAAATATATAAAGTTTTATATAAAGGGTATTAGAAAAAGGTAAGGTTTTATGTTTTTATTTTTTCTTTTATTAGCCTATAAACATAATTATAGGCCTAATCAGACATAACTAAGTAAGACCCTTTTAAGTATAAAAAGGGACTCTAGTTAGATACTATTATAAAAGTAAAGTATTAGTATTAAATTACTAAGTAAACAAATAAGCTTAATATCTTTAGATAAGTACTTAGATAAATATAAACAAATTTATTACTTTAACATTTAAATAAGATATATAATAAGTAACTATTACTTTATTTCTTTAGGCCTAATTAAACCTCTAAGGTCTAAAAGGGTATTCTTCTTCTCTAGAGATCATAATATATATATATATATACTACTTAGTAATAAGAGCAAATCTAAACAGACTATAAGACATAAAGAATATACTTTTCTAGTTTGCTTATAGTTCTAATTAAGCTAAGAAAGACCTGAAAAGAGTAGTATCTTATAGTCTAAGCGTTAAGGTAATTACTTAGGGTAATTAGTTACTCTAAGTGTACTTATAATAATACTAGGACCTTAGTGTTTAGTGTGGTTTATATGTTAACTGTTTACTTGCTAGCTTTCTTTATTCTATTTAGTTTTAGTATTAAGTAGCTTTTAATCCTTAATAGCTATAATAGCTATAAGTTTACTAAGTTTAATAATTACTATAAGGAATATAGTATTATTACCTTTTATATATCTTCTTATTTATTATATAAGCTTTAGCTTTTTAATGTTAGCTATTTTAGTTTAGTAAAGGTATTATATAATAAAGGAATTAAGAAAATAATATAAATATAGATTATATATATTACTAAGAATAACTATTTTTTTTTAAAATAGCTTTTTTTATTTTAATAAGTAAAAAAAATATATAAGCTACTTTTAAATAGACTAGCTTTATACCTTTTAACCTAAAAGTAATTATTTCTTATTTAGATTTTAAGCTAAAAACGTTAATACTATTTAACTTATACCTAAGTAGCTAAGGCTCTTAGGACCTAAAGACATTACTTATAGTATATAACGCTATATAAAGCTTTATATTACTTAAAAAAAGGATTTATAGTTATTAATATAGTTTATTAATATATTTATATAAAGTAATTAACTTATAAGCTAAAAGTATTACTAAGTTAATATATTAATTAACTTTTCTTAAAGCTAAGAACTATAAGCTTTATATAGTAAATAAAGTATTAAGTAAATAACTATGTCTTAGAGGGTTACTTAATATAGCTAAAGCTAAGGTAATTCAGGTAGAGAAGAAGGTTATTAATACTAGAGGTAAAAATATGTATTAAGAGGGGGCTTATATAAAAGGGAGTGAATTATACGGTTAGCGATATAGTAATTATAGAAAGACTAGATATAATGTATAAATATGTTAGGTAGTATAAGAGACCTTTAAAGAAGAGGATAATAAGTAGTTTTAATTAATTTTATATAATACTACTTGATTAACTTATATAAATAGCTAGAGGGTAGGTAGAAGTAGGTAACTTACTATAATAGGTAACTTACTATACATATATGTTATAAAATCTATAATAATAATATCTATAATTTTAATAAGATAAGCTTTTTAATAGAAATACTATTATATATAAAGGTTATTATAACCTCTAATTACTATAAAAGGCCTTATATAAAGTAGCTTATTAATTATAAATAAGTTTTTATTATTTAAGGTATATATATAAATAACTAAACGTTACCTTTATATATTATTATTAAAAACAAATATTACCTTTTCTTATAATAGACTAATAACTAATTTTTACCTTAATAGTATATTTACCTTAGTAAAAATAAATAAACTATAAATAAGATTAACTTAGATTAATTATAGTATTTTAAAAAGTATATAAAGTCTTATATAAAAAGTATTAAATAGCTCTTAATCTTTAATAACTATAATAACTATAAGTCTACTAAGTTTAATAATTACTATAAAAAATATAGTATTATTATTCTTTATATACTTTCTTATTTATTATATAAGCTTTAGTTTCTTAATATTAGCTATTTTAGTTTACTAAAAGTATTATATAATAAAAAAATTAAAGAAATAATATAAATATAAATTATATGTATTACTAAAAATAACCTTTCTTTATTTTTAAAATAACTTTTTTTATTTTAATAAAAAAAAAATATATAAGCTAACTTTAAATAAGCTAATTTTATCTTTTTTAACCTAAAAGTAGTTATTTTTTACTTAGATTTTAAGCTAAAAATATTAATACTATTTAACTTATACTTAAATAGCTAAGGCTTTTAAGACTTAAAGATATTAACTATAATATATAACGCTATATAAAGCTTTATATTACTTAAAAAAAAGATTACTAGTTATTAATATAAATTAATAACTTATTAATTTATTTATATAAAGTAATTAACTTACAAACTAAAAGTATTAGTAAATTAATATATAAACTAGTTCTTATTAAAGCTAAATATTATAGGCTTTATATAGTAAATAAGATACTAAGTAAACATTAAAGAGCTAAAAAAACCTAACTGCGTCTTAGAAGGTCCTTTAATATAGCTAAAGTACAAGTAATCTAGGTAAAAAAAAGGGTTATTAATACTAAAGGCAAAAATATGCGTTAAGAGGAGGCTTATACAAAAAAGAGTAAATTACGTAGTTAGTAATATAGTAATTACAGAAAGACTAGATATAATATATAAACATATTAGGTAGTATAAGAGACCTTTAAAGAAGAGGATAATAAGTAGTTTTAATTGATTTTATATAATACTACTTAATTAACTTATATAAATAGCTAGAGGGTAAGTAGAGGTAAGCTATTTGCTATAATAGGCTACTTGCTATGTATATACGTTAGTTAAAAAAGAAAGATAATATTATTATAGCGGTATATATATAATAAATTTTATTGTTTTATACCTTATTTATCTTTATTTTTGTAACAAAAGTGAATATATAAAAAAAGTCTTTTGCTTTAGTAACTATTAATTTAATAAATGCTTTTTTATTCTTAGTAATCTTGTTAGTACTAGAGTTAATATAAAAGTAGAAAAAGTCCTTTGTTTTAGCTAAGCTAAAAACTAGGGTATTATATTATAATATACTATTATAAATAAAGTTAAAATCTAGTATTTTTACTTTTAACTTAATTACTTTATTATAAAGCTTATTTTATCACTATTTACTAATATTAGTTAAATAGCCTTAGTGGTTATTTAATACTAAACTTATATAGCGTAACAATCTAGAATAGTACTATATATAGCTATAGTGTTTAAGCTATACCTCTCTAGTTTTGTTTAGGTGTTTTGCTTTTAGTAAGTGCTTCTCTTATAACCTTTTGCTTTTACTGTAACTATAATATCTTTAGGGGTTTAGCGTATTTAGAACAATTAGATTAAGGTAAAGCTTCCTTAGTTTTAGGATAAGGGTAGTTTTATAATTGTGAAAATACAAGAAACTTAAGAAATGTTAAACCTAGCCTATAAAGCTATTAATACCTCTTATAAGGGCATCTTTTCTGTTTTTTGTTTATTGTAGTTATGCTATTTCTAGCTAAATAATACCCGTGTAAGCAGTAAATTAAAACCTGGCTTAAGGATTATGTATATACTATTTTGTGCTTGGCGGTTGACGGTTGGCGCTTATACTAACACGCTAATAATAAACGCCCCGAATCCATACACCTGCTCACCCAGCTCACCCAGCTCACCAAAAATATCACCTGAGAAGGTAATAAAGCAGCCAGAGCAAGGTGAGCAGCTGAGTGAGTTGATTGCACTTGAACCACCTAGTTAGCTGCCTCTTGTCGGACATCTGACTGTGCCGAATCGTATTGCCAGAGGACGCCTTGATAGAACAACGGATCTAGGTCTGGAAGCCAGACTCCAAACAAATTCATCACGTCAGTTCCGACCAGATGATTTGGAGTCATTTGGATTCCTTCAGTGTTGAAAGAACCCTCTGGATAAGGTTCTAGAGCCGGATCAATCTATTAGGGACTCAGGTCAGTACTTGTCTTGCAGTTAGTCGTTGACATGTTTATCGCAACATCTTACATCTGAGAAGCCGGTATGTACTATAGGCGATGCAAAGTCTTGCCCGCTGACTTGCGTCTGTGACCAGTGGGGCTGGGAGGGAAGCCCTTGTAGTGTGCTCGACTGTGCTTGTGGCGTGTTGCCGGTTGGGCTCCTGCCGTTGACCTCGTTTACATAGTTCCGAGCAATGTACGCGAACTCTCCAATCAAAGCACCAGGCAACGCGCCCTTAGACAAAGTTTCCATGCGACTACAGTGTCCACTCATGACATCAAGGAGTGCCAAATTGGTAGTGGTTTGTTGTCGTCGGGGTTGTGGATAACAATATCGAACAAAACAAAGAAAGCCATGACAGGAATCCCCGCCATCATCCTAACATAACATCAATTAGACAGAAAACGTGGGTCGGGCCAGCTTCACTTACCATATCGGAGTGTGAGGCGCCACATCAATGATGGGGACTAGTTCAAGCAGCGAGCCGGCAGTATGCTCAATGGTCTTCATAACAGACTCTCGTCGCGAACAATCTGGGGAGTCTTCTGATGAAGGGAGATGCCTGAGAGCCATTCTTGTAACAGTTAAGAGGAAGCTGTAGTAGAGAAAATGAGTGACAAGTGCTACCGTACGCTCTTTGCCATCTATGATCGAATGAGCCTTGATCTGGCCACCCGGCCTGAAACCATGGTCAGGCAGCGTGTTTCTCCAGTCTTCAAGCTCTACCGTTAGCTGTTCGACTATATCCCGGTAATACTCGTCAGGATAGTCAGAAACACCGACGGCAAAAAGGGATGTGTATGCGCGCGAAAGAATGCGCGCGTGTGTGACGAAAGAGAGAAACCAGTCAAAGTCGCCGGAGAAGACTGACTCGGGCGTATACGGGATTGGACACGCTATGTCGCAGTCGACGATGCCCTTTGATGTGGTCAGTCATGAAGATACGAATCAATATTGAAGAGAGGGGAGAGATTTCCCTGAGTGTAGTCTTTTGAGGCACTTACTGAAGACCTTCCATGATGAAAGCATGTAACTTTTTCCAAAGAGTACAAAACCCAAAAGGTCCTACTATAGGCATCCGCTGCAGAACCGACGAACTTGGCGTCGGCCAAGTTCTGGGCTCTTCGAGTTGCTTCCGACATGAAAATGTGCTCCAGCGCAATCCCAGCTACGCCGAAAGAGTATATGGTCATTGCTGTCACTGCTTGAAAAGCTGTGACCGTGTCCGGCATGACCATCAAGTCTGTAAAGTTGGCTATAGCGACGGAGAAGAGTTTCCATGACTCCCCTTCACCGGCTCATAGCTACCTCCACCGTCGTACTGGCACCCTAAGGCAAGAACTGTGTGGTACAGGCAAATCCATGACTTACTCTTCGGCGATGAGTGGGGGTTGCCTTGGTTGGCTGCAGTGCTTTCGAAGGCCACACGATCCAGGAACGGAAAACGCGGGTGGACTTGATCGAAATACACTAGCTTTAGTGAGTTAAGTGTCGTAGGGAAAGAAGGCAAAGATTTGACTTGCATTGAATGTACCTAGCAGCAAGTACTTTGTCGTCAAGGCAAAACGGGCTATCGGCTGGGCGAGATAGGTTGCAACCGCGAAGCTTTATGGCTCTGATCCGCTCCTGAACAGACATTGCAATTCGTCGTACCAGGTCATGGACCCCGTTGTGACCAAGACATTGCGAGAGAGATTTCAGTCTGCTCTCAGAAAAGAAAGTCAAGTTGTTGGAACCACCTAGTAGTAGCAAACCTATTAACACGCCGACCGCTCACAAGCAAGACAAAGAGATTTTGTCATTGGTAGATCGCGTCATCGCACTTACCAAATATTCCGTTTCCCTTTCTGACTGTTAGAAGAGGTCCGTATAACGTTTGAGCCCTTACTTACTCTAACGTAATTTGTACTCTGGGTTACAGGCCTGGAGCGTTTCGGAGCTTTACGAGCTTTATCAAGGATCCGATCCACCAAGAGTTCCGGTATGCGGTACAATCTAGCCTGTCCGGCATCAGGCACGGAAGTGGAGCCGTCACTTGAATGGCTCGGCTCCGATGGCTGGGGCGATGACGGATTTGCGAAATCCAACACTGAAACAGTACAGTTTTGTCGAACTGCATCAGGCATGCTGCTCGACTCAGAGGAGTTTTTGGTGGGGTTAAACTGCCTTTGAACTATCGTGGGCGTCGTCGTCAGTGATTTGACAAGATAACAAAGGCGGTTATGTATTGTGGTGTCTAGACAAGCTTACCGTTTGGCCTACGGGCTAGCTTTCTCACACCAAAAACACATTCGGTCTTCCGTCTCTACCGAAGGTATGGTATCAGCGAACATGCAGCCGGAAGACACGGACATTAGACCGTGACAGAAGCTTACTGCGCAATTGCTGCAGCATCCCGAAGCACCTGGGCCTAACTGCGTGTCAGCTTCAACTTTTAGGGTGGGAATTCGCAGACTGCCGAGGCACTTAAAATACCGGGACAGCGAACTTTCCGCGCAGTGCACGCATCGCATGACCTATGGGTTCTGGAGCTTGTGGCATTGATAGGCATCTTCGGGAGACTTGACTTCCAAAAAGGGACGAAACCCCGAGAAAGAACAGATAAAGGCTGAAGTTTTCCAGATCCAAAAACTTGGGGTGATGGCGAGACGTCACGGCAAAGGGGTCTGTAACGGCCACACAAACACAACTTGGGCGTTACCGAACTCGGGGTTTAACTTCCCAATTGGGTAGTGATTACCGAGGCGCGGTGTACGGAGTACTAACGACGAAGTCGCCGATCATGGCCAGTGTGTTCAGTGAGAACACTTGCTCTTGACCCCGCAAGACAATGAAAATAACGACGTAAAAGTTTTAAGGTTTTGTCTCCTAATTGCTTGAGATATTGGAATGGGGTGGGGTGATCAGGGCCATACTGGGGTGCCTGAACTTTCTTTTTGACTTTTCATCTTTTGCGAATAGATAAGCGGCCCTGACCCGGGCCATAGACTAGATGGAGCGGGGGGCGAGCGAGCGTAACTTGATCAACAATTAACAATGCATCTTTTTACCGAATTCACAGAGCCTTTCGTGACGACCCGCAGCCTGGTCATGATCATACAGAACTTTTGGAAGCAATCACCTTAGTTAAGCGCCTACTGATGATTTGATCAGGACTTATGCCCGGGTCAGATCCAGCCTCGTCAGACTTTAAGAGAAGAATCCTGTGTTACTTTGAAGGTTGTTGTGCTTTGTGTACGCAGCGTACCGCATCGCCAAAGTCCTGATCACCCCGCACGCTTCCAATATAACCACCGTGAGTAATTAGCTCTAGACTTTGATCTCACCCCAGAGAGAGTGGGTCAGTTAGCGTTGTAAGCTCAGCCAATGGGCTCTGAGAACCTGCTGGTTGCAAGCAAAAGTAATTATTGCGTACCAGAGGATGATAGGTGATGTTGTGAGAAATTACATTAAAGATTCTTAAGTCCCGAAACTCCTGCAACCTGTCGTGATCGTTGCAAGAAATTTATCATGTATCTTTCATTAATTATGGGAAAGTATTGTTATTAACGCGATCATGTTTGAAAACCGATGCTTGCGTACCAAAATGTCGCGCTGATCTACAGATCAAGCCTTGGCAACCGAGGCACCCTCCTTCAGTCGAGCTGATGCGAGAAAAATGAAGATGTAGTCTCGCTTATTTGCCATATAATTGGCGTTGTCTATAACTCATCAATCTGGTCGAGTAAATGGTTACATTGGAATCCAAAGCCACTTCCAGCCCCAATATGCACATAGCCGTCTTCCGCCTGAGAATGGAACGGTCCCAACTCACGATTGCTCACCCAGAAAGCCTCCAAGTCCAGTTTCTTTTGAACGCCCTTGAGGGGTAAAAAGTTTTGATGAAGCCAAAGACGACACAATCAATAATTGTTTGTCAACTTTGTTGAGTGCGCCGGGTCGCCGGTGGTTAATGTGCACAAGAAGTGCACTTGACCGACCGGTTATTACGGACGTTGGGACCGGTTCCTACTTCGGTACCTGTGCTTCTAAAAGTGACCTATGGATGTGACTGCGGTGATAAGCCTCGAATAGCAAGTCTTTACTACCTGCTGTCCAGCTTCTCGGCCTAGGGCAAGGCCATTTGGCCAACGCTTCGGTGAATCTTACAGGGCCGCCGCTGCAGCAGAGTCTTTTGAAGGATTTTGTTATCGCAGTGCAGAAAACATAGCATTTCTGGCCTCAGGAATAGCACTAGTGTCCTTGGAGAAAACAAAAAGGTAGGTTGAGTTGATAAGGTCGACAATACGTCCTTTAAAGAAGCCAGAGAAGCTGCATGCCAAAGTGCTTGAATAATGAGGTATCTCTTACGAGAATCTAGGTTCCAAATCATTCTTAGAATATACAGAACGCCTAATCTATGATATTGTAGTTAGGACTGGACAGATTTGAACCACTTGAACCCACATGATGACCACAAACAACCTATTGAGTAAACCAGGCCTCCAACAAGCGAATTATATTGACCGTTTTTATAGTGATACAAAGGGTTCAAAGGGTCTTCAAAAAAACGTTGTATCATATATTCTAATACCCACGCCCTAATTATCGATAATGAGACTTACGTGACAGCGCTTACAAGTGTACTTTGACCCTTGCGGTGCGGGTGAGATGTTGCATCATAGCCTTTGGACTCTGAACCAACGTGAATACATAAAAGGCATCGCAATGCAAACTGACAGGGTTGCTCGATGTGTCAGAGGATCATCTTCCGGCGTACGCGCCTGACGAAATGCGAATCGAGGAAAATGAACATCTCTACAGCCTACCGTCCGCTCGACTCAGAACACAAGGAAACATAACAGCGGGCTCTGGAAGCTCCATATGATCTCTTGTCAAAAGTGTACTGATACCCTTGGCCTGGAGGCTCGAAGGTGTGAAAGAGTATGAATGCCCGTGTCATTCTTTGACCAGAAACATCTGTGGAAACATAGACTTCGAGGGCCAAAGACATCATGACGGCTGAAAACTAGACGTAATGTTCTTTTCAATGACTGCTATCTCGGCCAGATTGCCACTCCTGTTGCGCATCGAGGATCTACATTCAACATGGTGGATTATGTTCAGGGGCTTGTGGGCCAATATCACCATATGCGGCTAGCTTCATGCATGTTCTCCATGGAGCTCCTCAGCGAACATCACTCTGCACATGCAGAATAGGCACAACTGGATGTTTGAGAACGAATTGGGACTAAGGCTTATGCCAGAAATTTGAAGCAAAGTATTTGATCCCCCGCTCGCTGGAAGCTTTGTATGACAACTTTCACAACTCTTGAACAATCTGACTCTCATACCACAAAAATCACGATGGCTTCTTCGCAAGGACACGAAGCCTCTTTTGACTACATAATTATCGGTGGCGGTACAGCCGGCCTGGTTGTGGCTTCTCGTCTCAGTGAGGATGACGACGTACGCGTCCTCGTTGTGGAGGCTGGTGCGGATAAGAGCGCTGATCCTCTGGTCCTCACCCCCGGTCTGGTGGCCGGTGTGTATGGCAAAGAAGAGTATGACTGGAATTTTACTTCAGTCCCTCAGGTAGCTGAAATAACCTCTACAACTAATCAAGCAGAAGTGTGCTGAAAGTCAACAGCCGGGTCTGAACAACCGAAGAATCAATCAAGCACGAGGCAAGATGCTTGGCGGCAGCTCCGCTTTGAACTTCATGTTAATGCTTTACCCATCAAAGGGCATCTTGGATGCTTGGGGTGCTCTCGGAAACGATGGCTGGAGCTTCCAAGTTCTCGCCCCGTACTTCCGCAAGCTCGGCACTGATCACCCGCCGCCTCAGTCTGCCAAGGACATGGTTGGCTTGACCTATCATGATGAGAAGTTGAGCGGAAATGGACTGCTTCAGGTGTCTTATGGAGAAGGTTACAGTCCCATGAATGCGGCTTGGATGCATACCTTCGACAAGCTTGGCCTCGGTGTGACCGGTGATCCTCGCAGCGGCAAGTCTTTTGGTGCTTTTCAAAACCCTTGCAGCATCGATCCGGAGACCAAAACTCGAAGCTTCGCAGCAAGTGCATACTACAATCCGGAGATCGCCAAGAGATCCAATCTTGTGGTCTTGACTGAAACCCTAGTGAAGAAAATAATTTTCGACAACGTTGAAGGCGATGTTTCGGCGACCGGTATCCAAATTGTCACCAAAGATGGCCAGGAGAAAACCATTTCAGCCAATATTGAGGTTGTGCTTTCAGCTGGCGCTCTTCACACACCACAGCTGCTGGAACTCTCTGGTATTGGAGGGAGAGAATTGCTTGAATCTCACGATATCCATATTGTGATCGACAACCCCAATGTAGGAGAGAATGTTCAAGACCACCCGGTAGTTTGTCAGAGCTTCGAAGTCAACGAAGGAGTACCATCAGGCGACGTTCTCCGAGACGGGAACATACTCAACGCTGTTGTCGGTCAATATCAGGCTACGCGTGAGGGACCCTTGGGACAGAGCACGATTAGTTCTGCATACACACCACTTGCCGACATCAACGGTCTATTGTCGAAAGAAGCGAAGAAATCCCTCCTTGACGCTAACGTGGCGCACTCAAACACTGCATCCGGAAGGGCCATTCGGTCTCTTATCGAGTTGTCCGACGAACCAAGCAGCCAATATCTCCTGTTTCCGTCACAAATTACCATCAACGACCATCCGGCCAACATGGCCGAGTACATTCTCCCCTCGCGGCCGGAGAACTACATCACCGTCATGACGATACTCAACCACCCATTTTCCCGCGGCACAGTTCATATTACAAGCCCCGATGTCAGAGTCCTTCCGGCTTGGAATCCAAAATACAACTCCAACCCTCTTGACTTGGAGCTTCTGGCTCGCAATGTGCAATTCGTCGAGAGAATTGTGGGAACCGAGCCTTTCAGCCCACTGCTCAAGCCTGGTGGCAAACGTCTACCAGACTTGAAGGGTGACTATCTTGAGAGCGCCAAGGAGATCGTGCGCCAGAGGCAAATTTCCGTGTTCCACGTATCGGGCAGTTGCGCAATGCTCCCGCGCGAGCAGGGCGGTGTCGTCGATGAGCGGCTTCGTGTATACGGGGTGAAGAAGCTTCGTGTCGTTGATGCGAGTATCTTCCCTATTGAGCCTCTCGGTAACATTCAAAGCACTGTGTATGCGGTTGCGGAGAGGGCAGCCGATCTCATCAAGGAAGATCGGAAAGCAGGCAACATCTAAAGCCGTAAACACATGTGGAGACCCGTATCGACATATATACGAGTTGACAACGGTTCGTAACGACGTCGTAGTGTGCTATGGCATGATACAATAGAGCTTCATATAGTTAACTGCTTCGGGATTTCAAAGCCTGGCGCATATTCGCAAGAGCCAGGTGGTGTTATGGCCCAGTGCAGAACCTTGCACACAAGTTCTTTGACTTCGAGTCCCGCATGGAAGATTCGGCACTGTACTCTCTGGTGTATCTCGGGCAGGGTTAGAGGTAGGAACGCTAAGGTCTCTCGACTGATACGGTATGTATTCAGTTCATCTATATAGCCAGGCTGGCAAACAATATAACGAAGTCATTTTCAGAAAGTGTGGTTGTTATAAGCGCAGGGTCGTCGGACACTTCGTGTGTCCCACCGCGCCTGCTCGTCCCGCCTAAATGCTGCAAGGTTTACCAACGGTGACCCATATAGGTGTTCTGTTATCTGCTGCCACTTCGGCATGTCCAGATTCGTCAAACCCTTCAATATGACCTACAGGGGTAACGTCCCCTTTCCTGAACCTGAATCCAGTATAAGTGGGGGATGGTACGGTCCGGGACCCACCTTTCTGTTTCCTGTGTTCCGTTTGTTTCTCAACTGCCAAATCAAGACACGCTACCACGTTCATGTATACTTACCAAGCCAAAAGGGATCATACTCGTGCGCGGCCCCCAGCATATGACATTATCAGCTAGACATTCATTCAGGAGTACTAGGCTTCATTCTGTGGAAGTATGAGTATCGCTCTGTAAAAGTCCTAGCAGGCAAGCTTCCATCTGACTACTATCAACTGACATGGAACACTGAAACTTTCTTACTCTATCAAGGCTCAACGAACTTGTAGTTATTAGCAAACACCTGATTGGCAGAGGAAAAAAATGCGGTACAATCGTCGCTTAAATATGGCTGGTTTGTGCATACTTTGTAAACGTTCTGAAAGGAAAAGATCTAACATATTTTTCAGTGTGGGACCTGCCAGAAGCGGAGTAGCGGTAGCGTCCGTTCGGGTGAATATCGCGTCGATATCCCATCGACGGACGAGCGGACTGAAGCGCGTACATTGCCATAGCACACGGGGAAACGGCCAGCGGAAGATGGACACCAAACAATTCTCTCCAATCAGAGATTCCTTGTCCCTGTCAACATTAGAGAGAAGTGGGGGCTAACCGGACCTCATTCAGCGTTGCGATTCACTCGCACTCAATCCGGTGGGATTTGGGGCCCCCGGCACGGTCTTAATATGAGCACATATATAGGCCTTTTTTTCACCCCTGGATGTTCATGTACAAGGTTGAATGCATAAATCAGGTAGCAAAAACAAATTAAAAAACCACTGAAGGTCAAGTTGATGCAACAATATGTGGGCTTTTACCCCTTAGATGCGCCTCACTGGCAGCTGTATACGACATTGGGGCGAAGGCAGTGCTCGTGTTAGTTAGGCAAGAATTGAGAAGATCTGTGCGATGGGTTGTCGATGCTGTCATTAATAAGCGCTGCGGCCGCCATCACGCAGGTTCTTCTCTCTTCACGGTGTTGAGATCACTCGCTACTCCCGTCTTGTCTGCATTCATTCGCTCCACATTTACATTCGTTTCGTGGTTTGGCCTGCTATTAGTCTGGTTAGAGGTGTCATCGGCCTCAAAAGCTCACTTTCACTCTTTCATTTTGTTGTTTTCGCTGCCATCTCGACCGAATCAACTGTTCCTCTCGTTTTTAAGCTTAGTCACATCACGCCATCATGCGCTTCTCAGCCGCGATATTGGCCGGGCTGCTAGTCCTCGCCGACCACAGCTCGGCCGCCGGCCTCCACGAGCTTGCTGTAAAGGCAGGTAAGAAGTACTTTGGTACGGCCACAGACAATGGCGAGCTCTCAGACTCGGCCTATACGTCCATTACGAAGGACGCCAACCTTTTTGGTCAGATGACACCCGGCAATGGACAGAAATGGGACTACGTCGAAGCGACCCAGGGCATTTTCACATACAGCTACGCCGACGTAGTGCCCGACTTCGCCAAGAAGAACGGCCAGATCTTGCGCTGTCACACGCTGCTCTACCGCGCCCAAACACCTTCGTGGGTGACGAACGGGAAGTGGACCAAGGCCCAGATGACGTCCGTCATCACAACGCACATCAACAACGTCGTAGGTCACTACAAAGGCGAATGCTACGCGTGGGACGTGGCCAACGAGGCCATCGATGACGATGGCAACTACCGTCAAGACACCGCCTTCTATAACGTGCTTGGCCTGGACTATATGACGCTGGCCTTCAACACGGCTCACGCTGCCGACCCAGCGGCCAAGCTCTACTACAATGACTACAACATTGAGAATGTCAATGCGAAGCAGCAGAAGACACTGGAGCTGGTCAGGTTTATTCAAGAGTCCGGCGCGCCGATCCACGGTGTTGGTATGCAGGGCCACTTCATCGTCGGCAGTATGCCGAGTCAGGAGGACCTCGAGACCGCTGCCAACCAGTACACCGCCCTGGGCGTGGAGGTGGCTTACACCGAGTTCGACGTTAAGTTCACCAGCCTGCCGTACACGGCCGCTGGCCTCAAGTCGCAGGGTGACGCGTACGCGGCCGTCATCAAGGCCTGTCTCAACGTCGAGGGCTGCGTCGGCTGGACCATCTGGGACTGGACCGACAAGTACAGCTGGGTGCCGGGCACTTTCCCCGGCCAGGGCGGCGCGTGCCTCTGGAACAGCAACTTCGAGCCCAAGCCCGCCTACTATTCCGTATCATCAGCCCTTGCTGCCGCCGCCACCAAGGCTTCCTCTTCCTCGGCCCTGCCCGCAACCACCAACACAGTCGTCGCCACGTCTTCGGCCAGCAGCGCCGTTGTTTCCGTTTCCACTTCTGCTTCTGCCGCCGAGGTCTCCACCTCTTCTTCGACTGCCGCCGGCGCTGCCACCACCACTACCAAGGCTGCGTCTAGCGCCGTGGTTGCGTCTGGCACCAAGACGGCATCCATCGTTTTCACTTCTACTTCTAGCCAGGCCTCGAACGCTACTGCTCTCCCACCTAGCGCTACCATTATCCCACCCAGCGCCACCGTTCTCCCATCTAACGCTACCGTTCTTCACCCCAACGCTACCGCTTTCTTCCCTAACGGTACTGCCACCTTGACTCGCCCTGCTGGCGGCATTACCACTCTCCCTGGCGGCGTTGTTCCCAGTATCTCTGGCGGCGTCATTGAGAGCACCTCTACTCCCGTCATCGGACGCCCCTCCACCGTGACACTCCCGGGTGACATTCAGACCGTCAGCCTCACCCAGACCGCCATCCCGAACCCCATCTCCTCTGCCGGTAACGGTGGTGATTCCCCGAGCCCCACCTACTCTGCTGGCACTGGCGGCGACAGTGCTGTCACCGCGGCGCCCAGCTACACCACCTCCACCATCACCGCAACCAACATCTACACCATCACCTCATGCGCCGCCGACGTCCCCGACTGCCCCGGTAGAATCGGCAGCCCCACGACCGAGATCATTGTCATCACAACAACCGTTCCTTGCTCACAGACGACGGCTATTCCTGGGGTTCCCACAGCTGCTGCTGTCACATCCGGTGCACGCCCGTGGGACAACGACACGATTACGTCTAGCGCTGGACCCAAAGCGTCCACGCTGCGCTCCGTGACTCTTGGTATGGACACGACGCCTGCTCCGACCAAGGCCCTCGTTGCTCCGGGTGGAAGCGCGGGATGCAAGAAGAGGCGTCGCCGTGCCAGGAGACATGCTCTTGTGGCTACTCATGACGCTTAGAGGCTCTTATGCCTTTGAGATGAGTGCTATATCCATTGAAACCGCGAAGTATATGGGCCTGCAGCGAGCGTGCGATGGGAGGCCCCTGTTTTTTATCTAGCCACTGACTTCTTTCTACGTACTCTAGTCTACAATGACACTAATTAGTAAAATATCATCTTCCTTCAAAAGTTTGCCATTATATAAGAGAAAGAAAGCATCATGTAGAAACCAAACGGTATTGACTTGGGAACTTGTTGACTTGGACTGCTATAGTCTCTATAGGCTCTCTGTGAGTTAGGGTTAAAAGAGTAAGTAGGATTGTAGGCGTGCAGCATGGCCCGATGGTATAATGAGGTTAGGTAAAGAAGAGGAAGGTGTTGAACACATTTAGATATCCAATACAAATGTGTTATACTCAGTGATACATAGAGTTGGTGTCTAATCCAAGAATACTACCAACGTACTTGCTGGCTTACTAGCTGATCTTGTAAGGTGGAACACACACTATTTAGTATCCCAGTGCTTGGAACGCATTAAAGTAAGATCTGAAGTAGAAACAGTTGACAGGGGAGATTGATTGACAAGTGCGTAGACATCCTGCGGAAGTTCATTCAGCATTAAAGCACTATGGTGTACGCACACATGACCCCAAGCCCTTTCCAAGGTGCCACGCAGGTCAGATGAGGCTGTTCAGCAGCGATGAACCATTGCGTTGTCGCAAGCCATGAGTTTTCGGCCATGGCGGCCCTCCTATTGCACCAAGGTTTCTGCACGATCCACTCGATACAGTCGTATCCGTCACGGCCTTCTTGGGTCCCGTACGCGTGAAGATCGCCGCCGGATTTGAACGACCCTCGCGCGTCGATGTTGACAACAGCGTAACCGCGGGCGACCCACTCAGCAGGGTCAGGAGCATCCCCCTTTTCCAGATCACTCGTCGCAGAGCGAGGCACGCCGACTCTCCACGGGAACATGTCGAGCTTCTGCACACTGGTTCCGGTCTTGCCATATGGGCTCCAGGGCATGATGGCTGAGACAGGCTCGTCGTCGGATGTCAGTGGACGAAAAACGTCAGCCAAGAGCTCGACGCCATCCCAGAGCGGAATGCGGATATCTTTCTCCTAGACTGTGTCGACTGCGAAAGCCATACGACCCTCCTCTTTGGCCCATCCTCTGGCAAAGATTTGCCTCTCAGAAGGGCCATGGGTAACCCAGTTATTCTTTGACTCATGTTGAAGCTCGGTAAGCAAGGCGGGTACACTGAAGGGCTGTGCAGTTTGTGGCATTGTGGCAAGTTTTTCGGGTTTCAACTTGCAATAATAATGAAAAACCTCGAGATAGGTGAGGGTCAGTTGCAACTTTCCACGTATTATGAAGTATACTACCTACTAATCACTCCGCAATTCCCTAGTTTCGTTTTGCAATGCTCTAAGATCGGGCTCCCCAACCCCGCAATCGGAGACACGCCATATCCAGGTCAGACACTGGGCTGAGCAGGGGTGTGCTGAACTCTTAACCTGCACTGGTAGGAGCCCTTGGAGGGACGAAGTCTTACGATTTATGAAGAGCAACAGCTGTTGACCAGTACAAAGTTGCCAATGTACCTCAACCAAGCTTCACACAGCGCTCTGTATATTCTGTCGGTGATCTCGAAGGCCTGGAGCATACCCTTTAGCTTGCGACTCAAGAATAATCGACATCTCCTTGGCCATCCTTGAGACCGAGGACCCAATTGCCATAATTCGTGATGCTTCTTTATATAAACGAGGCACGCTGCGGCTACTGTGTAGGAGACCGACCCCAGTAATGTGAGGTATTTTGTGATTTCTGACCTCCAACCAGCCGTTCCTTTGATCTACATCAACGACTTGGTCGAGTCGGATGATCTCCGTGCTAGACGTTCTGACGCTGGCCCCACTTCCGGTGGAATCGGGATCTTGTTGCTCAACAACATCCACGTACAGCACCATGTAGAGCACACAGATTAAAACGCTTAGGATGTCGAGTAATGTCGCGACTCTAGTAGTGCGGAAGTATTGAAGAACCTGCGCTGCGTAGTACAAGCAGTGTCTTGCTCTGCCGACATTATGCGGTATAATGTCTAGCAGTTCGGACCGGGCGTTGCTGTGACCTACGTCTGTCGTCTGCCATTTGCTGTAGGGGTAGAGTAGACGCAATGGTGTAAATGAGCAAATGGCAAGAACTCGAGAAAGCAAGGCGAAGTCAGTCGAGTTGGTGCCGGCGCCCGTTTCGCGCAAAGCCTGAGAGCATCCTACTTGCGACAAAGCATCGAAGGCTTTCTGAGAGAGCATTGTCACCATGCCTAGAGCTAGACCCGGTTGACTAGCAGTACTGCCAACAGAGTCAAGTCCCATAGCTCGCAGCAAATCGCTCTCAGCGGCTTGCTGCACGAAGGCCGAGAGCAGTATTGTAGATCTAGCCGGTTGCTCCAGACTCGCCGGCACTACATCGCCGAGACCGACGCGTGCAAGTAGAGCGCAAAGAGTTGACGAAGGCTGCGGTGGTGGCGGGAAAAGGTGCCACTGCTCGAAACTTGATGACCAGTACGGATCAGCTGTGGGTACCGGAGTTTGCAGCTCAGCAATTGAGAGCAGAGGAGGAAACATGAAGAATGTCGCCTGGAGACACTCGGACACTTTTTGTGTAAGTTCGTAGCCAAGGGTCGGCTCAGTGAAGATGACTTACTCCAAGTGAAGTGAATGATCCGGCGTTTGGCTTCGGCTTGTATCCACTGGAACCATGCGTGGTTCACGTCTTCGGCGGATGTATGCGTGTGCATCAAAGTGCCCTCTCGAGACAGCAATTGGCGACAAAGGGTGACGAGGATATTCCGGTGGAACTGCGTCTCGACGATAATGTTCCACTCGCCCGAGAGCCACAGGCTTTGGTGAAACAACAATAGGGACTGTACACAGGTCAAGGCGTCAGTGCCCGGTAGCTCTCGAATCTGCAATGTATTGAATGTCGCATCAGCACGATATCATGAGGAATGGTTCAAGAGTGGGCCTTACATCTCCTCTCAGCATGTACTGGGCAAGTCGCTGTAGTAGAATAATGTGATCTTGCTTGTGGTGCGCTGAGGAGTACCGACTGCCGAGACACACCACGCTGAGCACCAGTTGCCACGTCTCGGGCGAGGCCTGAAATGTTGGAACGTGTAACAAAGGCATCCGCGGATGAAAATGCTCAAAATACAATTGCATGTATGTTTCAAGGTGTCGCAAAGATGGGAAGTTAGTGTCGAGACCTTGGGCTTCATGCTGTGGCAGTCGGGCTTTGATGGCTTGGATCATGTATGCTCGCGTTTCTGCTGTCACAGGAGGTACATGAGGAATGTGCTCAGCGATCAGGATGTCTTCTTCTTCCGCTGTCAGATTGTCTGGTCCAATAAAGACCTCAACGGCCTCCACACCTACTCTCGGTTGGCCATCCGCAGATTCACCGGCGGCAGCCAGAGTGGTGTCTCCGAAGCAGAAGTCTGTCGATGTCCCAGCTCCAAGAGAAGGCACTGGCGAGAACGGGATCAGGAATTGGGCAGGGGTTAAGAGGGCGTCCCATGGGAGGTCTGGCTCGAGCGAAGGTTGGTCCGAGACACAATACTGCGAGTTCAAAGGCTGCAGGTGCTGACGAGGCGGAGAAAGGGGAGCGGATACGTCGCCATCGGCTGCAGGCTGTGCAACGAGGAGAGTCTCGTCGTCGCCAGAATTTGATTGGTATAAGCAGCGACGACCTTTCTTTGTACAGTTGGTACAAGGTGTCGGCTTGCGGCCATCGCAGCGTTGCTTAGCTCTGGCGCAGGCTTCGCATGCACGACGTTGATCTCGTGAGAAATGATCATCATTGTTTTGCGTCCATTCAACGAGCAATGCAGTGTCATGTGTGCGGACATGCCGTTTCAACGTGTCCCTTTCCCCCGCTTTGAGTTAGTCACAGACGTCACGCAAGATGTATTGTGCAAGGCACGGAGAATGCACACCTCCGAGGGAATGCTCTCTTGCAGATACTGCATGTGTGAGAACGACGGCCGGAGTGGCGGTCCAGATGTCGATTGAGATGCTCGCGCCGACGGAAGGTCTGCCCGCATTCGGGACACGGCAGTGATGCGGAGGAGGAGGAGCATGGGGAGTCATCGCCGTTACCGACGCCGTCGGCAGCGCCATCGTTATCGGCAGCGCCATCGTTATCGGCAGTGCTGCCTCGGTTGGCAACCGCGGAGGCACGCAATCGCATTTTGAAACGATGTAGTGAAGTGTGAAATTGAGGTATGTCTGCGGAGCAAGATGGGGAATGTTTGGGGTTGTGCAATCTCGGGGCGGCGGCGGCGGCGGGGTGGCTGCTGTGGCGGAGTCGGAGTGGGGGTGGGGAAGGAGGAGAATCGCGGCGGGGGTGGAGGGATGCCGAGGAGTAACTCCCGTCTTGCACACTCTACCGACCGTCACCACAACTCGCGAATGTTGACTAGACGAGATTCACTTCGCCCACTCAATCAAGTGTAACCACGTTTACTTCCATAGATCAAATTGCCTCACGCGTGTCTAGAAGTCGCTACAACTGAGACGTTATGGTGGGCATTATGGCACAAATTGGTCGTGATCAGTCTTGTTTGTATTATAATCATTTTGCAATATTCAAAATAGTATATCCGATGTACCCAGTTGGAGTTCAGTCACCTTGGAACCAGTCTCCTCCTCGATGGCTTGCGTAGCTGGGCTTACATCCACCTTCCACGGCTTGATTGGCGCCTCATCGTGCAAACACCAGATCACCTTCTTCGGCTCTCCCAGAAGTTTCGACACTTGCACCGCGAACTGCGCCGCCGATCCATCAAACGGTCGCCCGTTCAAGTTCGCCCGCCCAGCAATTGCCTGAATGAGCACGTCTGGCCGTGGCTGCACTGTCTCCAATATTCCATCGTACCCACCCAGATGCCCGTTCCATAGCAGTGTCTTGCGCTCTCCGAGCAGGAAGTTGTACATCAGCTGCCCTCCGTCAAAGTGGGACATACATTCCCTCGCCGGACCGTTGATGTAGTCGACGAAAGAGCGCATGCCCGAGTCCATAGCGTCGTGAGGCATGTGGTCGCCGATCTTGAGGAGGCCATGTTTCATACCGAATGTGATATCCAGTGTGCAAGCGTACTGGCTTGCTCCCCCAATGTACTCCTTGCCTGTGTCCATGATCGCAGGCACATCAGCATGCGAGCTACCAGGCATCAGACAGTGCAATGAAGGCCAGACATGGACGGAAGCCGCTGCCAATCTCGCATCTGGAGCCGCAGGAGCGCCTGGTGGCCCAGGGGCGACATCAACTTCACCACGAGCCGCAGCTTGACGACACTCGAGAGGAAAAAGAGGGATGCGCTCGCCACCAGATACTGGGATCAACTGGTCCTCGGGCACTCCAGCTGACCGCAGGACGTTGATAGCTTCGCCATTGGCGACAACGTGCGCCCCGGTTTTGATTGCGATCTTATCGGCTCCGGGAAGACTGAAAGACACCAAGTGAGCGGGACTTGTGTATGGATCGACGTGATTGTGATGCTAAGGTAGTATGACACTCACTGGTCAAAATGTGCGTGGGAGATAAAAATGTAATCCGCTTCAGCCACATCGTCGATAGCCAACACTTTGGGCAGAACATCTGGGCGATCCAGCCATGTGTCCAAGAAGATGACGAGACCGTTGGCTTTCACACGAAATGTGGTAGCACCTGGGTAATTAATGAGCCTCACGAACCTCAGCTGGGCAGTCGAGAGACAATGAACGTAGTAGCAACTTACCGAACCACTCGATTGTTGCATCCATGCTGAAGTTTTTGTCCGTCAGCATCGTGAAGTGGAGAAGGGAGCAAGTTATAATTAGTTCAGATAGACATGGCTTCGTCTGGATTGAACTTGAACCATCCACCTGTATATAGCCAGGTTGGAGCCGGAGACCCTCCGAAGACTAAGCCCGGGGACCCCCGCAACCCCGCACTGCCAGACGAACTTGTCCAACACTCCGACCCCTCCAGGCACTGTTCCGTCCAACGCCGTCTCTACAACTACCTAGGCGACTATCAGAATCCTGTCGACAAGCCGTGTCCAGCCTTCGTCTCTGACCTGTGCCAATGATCATCGTCAAGCGACAATCCCGTTGGGCCTCACAAGCACACCGCCAGACCAGTCTACACCGCGGTACTTCTTCCTTTGCCCGGTCGTGTCTTGCCATCCATCTTGTTCAACGACCACCACTTGTACCCTGTCGTCATTGATGCTCTCCCCCAGTGTGTTCTCCACACATTGTGTCAGTACTTCCAGGTCTAAGAGATCACGCAACGCCGCTGTCCTGTCGTCGCGGCCACCCACGCGTAGGGAAGATGATGCCCTGGAATCTTCGAAATGTGGTACTTATGATGTACCAGCGTGCCATCTGCCAGCTATTGCCCTCCATGCGTCGCTCCACCTTCAGAGTCGATATCTGCGCTTGGATAGAACCAGCCTGCTTCGTACTTTGGTGTCTTGAACTCGGTATCCAACGCTTGTAATGCCAATTGGATAAGTCGCTGCTTCTCCGCGTATTCGGGGTGCCCTTTGTCGAATAATGCCGTACCTGCTGCGAGGTTCTCGGCTTTACTCTGCGACACGCTAACGTCCATGACACGAAGAATCTCAGTGGTACGCTGGCTGATGCCGCACGCTTTTGGATGGGTTGAAGTTGACTGGTGGCGCTCGAAAAGCATATTTGAGATGCCTCGCAAAGATAGGAGTATGGGACATGTCAGGCCAACTGGGCCGCCCCCTATAGTAAATACAGGAATGACTCTATTATTTCCTTCACTGGCCATGGTCGCAAATCTCACTGGATGGCTGAAGTATGTAGCGAGAGTGTGCTAACGATATATCAAAAGCACCAAGAAAGCGGAGGTTACATTGGGTAGCGCAGGCCTGACGTGTCTTGTGTTCCGCAGCACACTCAGCAAGAGAGAACTTTTCTTAATACACAATACGACACGATAAGGGCATGCCTAAAACACCGTGTCATTCCTCCCGGTGACGAAGCGGTGGGGTTCCCCGTTTGCTGCGGAGAATGCTCAACAACACACGCAATGGGTGCTCGCTCCTAGAGTATCCATCACAAAGGCGAGTTCCCGTTTCTAGACGGTAAAGCAAATACTGCACATACATCGATTCGCTACATCCCCAACATCCTTCACAATTGTCAGCACATCGGGTCAATCGCTAGATACAGATCTTCTACGTGCACTACTTCTCATGTGATACATAGTCTACCTTTACTTCGGCTTTCAAGCCAACAGTCTCCAAGGCTGAAACCAACCATCCCATCGCGGCCATAGCCATTCCGATGAAACTTATCATCATCTTGCCCGATACCGTCGTCAAGTTCAGCGTAGTTACGGTCTCACTGGCCTTCACCATCTTGAATGCGCGCGTGTACATCTCTGCGTCGAATGTGCGTACTAAAGCGGCAAGCTCACCATCAGACGGCACGACCTGCTCGAATATTGCTTGGTGAAAAAGATCGACAAGATTGCCGGCATCAGTCAGTGCCTGGTTTGCCCCCATGCCTCGACCCGGCGTCATGGGATGCACGGCGTCACCGAGAAGGATCACTCGCGAATTCTTGTCGATACCGTTTCGCCAATCCGTCTTGGGCTTGACGGAGCTGGTCACAAGGCCTGTCCGGATAAAGTCTGTCGCCGATTGCATGATGAGTTCCAAAGGTTTGCCGTAGCCCAGGTCGTTTCGTACATAGTCTATGAGGTGAGGAACAATCTTCTGAGGATCCGAACCGGCCTTCGCTATCAAATCGTCACCCAGAGCTCTGGGTACAAGAATCGACCAGAACAACGTGTATGACTCTGTGCCGCCGGTACCTAGGTCCTTCTTGGGGTCATAAACGGATGCAAATCCAGTAGCGTCCGTGCCGCCCAAGAACATCACCGAGCCAGATTTGACGAGCGACTCGGGTAGTTCATCACGTACAGATCGTGAAATGATGCCGCGAGACTGGATCAAGGTCTGGGTCTGTAGCTTGATCTTGTTCTCGAGGCCAACCTGCCGGTTGACCTGGCTGCCGCTACCGTCTGATGCGATAAGAATATCGGCATCCTGTGAAGCCTGGCCGTCGAAATGCAGCTGCACGCCGCGTCGATCACCCGGCATGAGCTCAAAGCGCGTGAAGGTATGTTTGAAGTGAACCCGCCCTTGAACAAGCAACGGCTGCAGGAGAGCACCACGCAGTCCGTGTCTGGGTATGGCCTGACTCTTGGGATACAACTTGAGATCGCCCAGGCGTAGGCGAACCGCGAAAGTGTCGGGATCAACAATCGTAGGCGCTGCCGCTTGATCACCGTCCCAAACCTCGCGGATCGAAGACCAAAGTTCAAGGTCGGACACTGTCTTCAGAGCGTTTAGGCCGTTGGCACTGATGCGGAGCTGATACCCGCCACGCTCTGAGTCGAATGCAATCGTGTCGCGTTCGAAGACCTGGACATCGAATCTCTCGGCCGGGTCCTTCAGCAAGCCGTTGGCGACGGCAAGTCCAGAGATGCCCGCGCCAATGATGGCGACTCGGATTTTGCGATGATTCCCCTCCTCGTGGGGAAGAAATTTGGACGAGGCCATGGTGGGTGGCTTGTTTGATTAAAGTGATTGGAAGACTTATATACACAACAACCAACCGCGAAAATTTGAATGAAGAGAAAAGGGGTTCTTCCCGTCCCGAAAGTTTCGAAGTCCGTCCGATATATCACTTGTGCCCAGAGGCCCATATTGTGGCCATGCAATGTTGCTCTGGAGGGACGGCACAACACCACGACCACACCGGAATACCCCGCAATGCGGAGGCGTCCGTATGAAGGAACCTTGCAAGGCGTATATTCTTCGTCCCACTGTAAAAGCACCCATCGGACGGGAGCTTGTGTGTCGAACGTGGTGTATGTCCAATGCCGCCAACATCCAGCGCATCTGACGTCTTGAGAAACACAACAGCTATGGCAACAATCAACATTTCAGGAATAGCCGTACCCCGCCTATCCTTCGGTCTTGGGTCACTAATGTCATGGGCACCCGGCCATTCTCACCCACTTCCTACAGACAGCAGCGTCGAAGTTCAACAAGCGATCGACGCTGGCTTCCGTCACTTCAATACTGGCGATCTCTACACCAATAACGACAGCCTTGCGAAAGTCCTCCGCCGCAGCAATCTCAAACGCTCCGAGGTCTTCCTATCCCTTAAGATCAACACCTACGCATCTCTAGGATGTCGAGGCCGCGATCACATAATCCAGACCGTAAAGGAAGAGATCGAGCGGTTTGGGATATTAGAAGGCTATATTGACATCCTGCAGCTGCACTTCCCGCCCCGTGGTTACGCTGGGAACATGACAAATCGCGAAACATGGCGTGTGCTGGAAGACCTCAAGGATCAGGGAGTTGCTCGCATTATTGGCGTGTCGAACTGGTATGTTGCCGATAGTACAATAATATGGTTGGTGCAACCAGATCGAGGCTCACGAGCGCGATTTTGTAGGACCTTGCCCGATTACCATGACATCTTTAACGCCAGCGACCTTAAGCACCCTCCGCAGCTCAACGAATGCGAATTCAACCCGTTCTTACTTTCTGATCCCAAGGTCCGGGAACTCCATGAGTTCGAAGTCAAGCACAATATTGTCCCAATGAGTATGAACACCGTCCAGCCAAGCCATCGGGGAATAAATCTCCCAAGCTGACAGCCGCGCAGACTACGGGTTTTTGACAGCCATAAGCGGCCGCTTGCCTACTAAAGACAGCTCGGCACTGCTGCAGAAGTTGGAAGAGCAGTCGAAGCTGACGAAGCTGTCAACAGCTGATCTGCTGCTCAGCTGGGCATACTACCGGCTTGGCGGCATTGTCGTGACATCTACATCGAAGGCAGACCGCGCTAAGAAGACCTTCGAGCTCCTTTCGGCTGAGAAAGCGCCAGTGAACGGTGGCGTCTACGAGGAAATTGAAAAGGCGGCAGCTCTGGACGGTCCCGAAGGCAAGGTATTCTATGGCCATCCTCACATGGAGAAAGCTCGCCGGGAAAATATGAATGCTCAGAAGTAGGATAGCAAGTAGTAATTATCGATATCTATCAATTTAAGATGGCAGCTAGGACGCCATATCCTACATGGTCATTATATCACAAGTGAGCCTCCAAAACATCGCAATAGCTGCTGATCGACACGTTTGGCTACAGTCACGTCTTGTGCTATTCTCAGTTGATTCACAAAACTCTCGCAATACGCCTTCAACCCCAGGTTTCTACTCCGCATTCCTCTAAAAGAGAGTTCAACTACCCCACCGTCACTTTCCATGAGAGTTTCGGGACCCCACCGCATTCTGCAATATCACCAGGGTTTCCCCACGCCTTCATTCCTCAATAACCATACGTTGTAAGCTTCGTTTACACTGCGAATTTCCGACAAAACCATCTTCAAGCAACAATGATTATGTCTCTGCTTGTGCTCTTTGGTTCTCTCACGCTCCTCGCCATCAGCTGGCTGCTCAACCACATTCGTTCATGTCTTTCACTCCCTGGAGCGTACGGGCCCGCACTCGCCAGATGGACTGACGCATGGTACATCTGGAAAATCTGGCAGGGCAAATATGAGACATACAACATCGAAGCACACAGGAATGGCTGTAGGTGACTTTTCTTTGGTTCTACTCGGTTCCCGACCGTGGCTGATGACCCCCAAAGCCAGAAAAATCGTCCGCATCTCGCCGCGCATGTACAGCATTGATGACCCGGCCATTGTTCGCGTAATCTACGGCATCTCATCTCCCTTGCCAAAAAGCAGATGGTACGATGCCTGGGGAGATCCTCGAATCCCGAATCACAATCTCTTCAGCGCGCGCGATCACGCCGTGCATGGCCTCATGCGCCGCAAAGTCGCCAGCATGTACTCTATGTCGACAATCAAGTCCTACGAGCCCTACGTGGACAGCTGTGTTGCGCTTCTTCTGAAGCGTTTCGATGAGTTCGCCGCAAGCGGGGAGACGTTCGACCTGCAGCTGTGGATGCAGTGCTATGCATTCGATGTGATCGGTGAGATTACGGTGAGTCTGGTGTTAGCTTGCATGGCCGATTGCATCAATTTTCTGACTTCGACAATAGTTCGGCAGACGAGTAGGTTTCATGGAATCTGGCGGAAATGATATCGACGGCATAATGCGAGCTCTAGAAGATTCCAATGCCTTCTCAACACTTTCAGGCGTCAGCGCTGTCTTGCTGCCCATACTTTTTATCATTTATGGCAACCCTGTTCGTGGTATCGAAAGTTATGCTCGAAAACTCCAATCTGAGAATGCTGAAGTTGACATGAAGGAAAAAAATGACGGCGAGACCTTCCTCGCGAAACTTCAACGCCTGCAGAAGGAAGCCCCGGAAGAATACGAAAGATTTCGTCTTGGAACGCTTACTCTGACGGCAAACGTCGCGGCTGGAAGTGACACCACAAGCATTTCTCTAACCAGTGCGCTATATCATCTTTTCACCACAAGTGGTGTCGCAAAGCGCATGTACGAAGAGCTCGATTCCCTGGGCTTCTGCTCAAGTCTCAACGAACACATCACATCTGACCAGGCCCAGCAACTTCCGTACCTCCAGATGGTCATCAAAGAAGCCCTGCGGCTCCATCCAGCCGTTGGCCTGCCCATGTGGCGCGAAGTCTTAGGGTCCGGTCTGGATGTTGATGGAACCCATTTTCCACCTGGGGTAATGTCTTTGAGCCTTGGTCAACATAGCACAGCCGCATGAAATTGTACTGACAACTTTTGACAGTCAATCATCGGTATCAATCCCTGGGTAGCGCACCGAAACGCCGATGTCTTTGGCACGAACGCTGCAGACTTCATACCAGAACGGTGGGATCCCCAACACACCTCATCGGAGACGTTAGCAGCCATGGAGCAGTACTACCTGCCTTTCGGAGCGGGCGCGAGGACCTGCATAGGAAAGCATATATCAAGCCTGGAGATGGTGAAGTTGATCCCAGAGCTAGTCAGACGATATGAGTTCGAGTGCGTCAGCGGGGAATTGAAGACTATTAATAGGTGGTTTGTAAAACCACAGAAAGTGCTCTTCCGCGTCAGGCGGCGAGGAACTAGGGCTTAACTTTCAACAGCGCAGTGGTTATATCCTGCCTAATAAGCAAAGGGAACTCGAAAAATTCCCCTTACATTATTGCGGGCGGTATGCTGCTAGACTACTAGCATATAATCTTGGACAACTTTCGGGTGGCTTTCCACCATTTGTGACTGAACATATTTCAAGTTCATAATCCAATGCTGGAACCTCTAGAACAAGAATGGCTCGATGTATGGAGAGCGCACGAATCTTGTATGTTGCTGGCTTTAATTGAAATGCTGTGAGATTCAAGCGAGCTGCTTAATTTTGTAAAACCAAGCCACCTCACATCATAGACGACAACGGGACAAGGCTCGTTCTCCTTATCTTCCCAGTCCGCCAGCATCATGATAGCCACCCACAAAACATGCTCCGTGCCGCCGCAAGCTCATGGTGGTACCAGAGAATCTCACATACGACAACAAACATAGGTCATCAGCTTAATGAGCAGGTAATTAAGTTGCCAAACCCCTTCAGTCGTTCCAAGACCAGCCCATCCAACTAACTGCCCGCTGAAACATGTCGTTCTGGCAGCATCGACGATTTACTCATGGGAGACAAAGACTGACGGGACCGGCAACACCGATAAGAATGATGTGTTCCCGAGTAGTTCATTTTGCTTTGGTGTTACTGTCGTCCTCTCGGATGTTTTCTGCTCGCCCTCCTTCGGGTCTACCACGCGCGTCAAATACGCGAGTTCGAATGAAAGCAGAGCACAAGCAACGATTGCGCTGCAAGCGTATGCCTGGTTAGTAAGCAGGGGCCCAGATAACATGATTACTCCCATGTGGACCTGCAACGTCTGTGCAATTGACAGAGTCCACGTTGCTATAACCGACAACAGTATTATCCACTGATCCAATGTTGGAAAGGAGGGCGCGCCAGCATAGGTGAAGGACAGGCTGCTAGAAATGCTGTGAAAAGGCCACAAATCTTGTTGGTGGGGGCGACAGGGTTCTTATACTGGAAAGCCGCAGCCTGATCTAATTGTATTGAAACACCGCAGCCTGATGGACCATCACAACCCCTGCGCGTATCCGTCCGTCAGAACGGGGCCCGCGCTGCGTGGGAATCTAGCACTTATGCGTGGCTTCACTTATCGGCGACAGGTGGACAAGGCCAGCGGGTTCTGCTCATTCTACCAGGTCATCAGCGTCAGAGGAGCTTGTGGCCTCGGGCTGTCAGGTCCATTGGTGGAGGTTGGAACCGCCCGTCACCAGCACTCGTTCCTAGGGTCCGGGTTGCCAGGCTGTTATGATACCCCTAACCGCTTGGCCGGGTCGTAACGAGCCACAAGGAGCGTTGTATTTCTGTAATGTTGTTGTAGAGATGTTAGTAATATATCAGGGACGATATCGTTGGTCTTGCCTTGGGAGCGTACAGTACTTATGTATCAGGCTGTCCTAGATATATCGCGCTTTCTTTTGCTTTAGACACCCAACGTCAATGTTTATGACAAGATAGCTGTTGGTAGCATGCTCGAACAGCTTGGTCACTGCTAAACGCTAGGCCTCTGCGAAAGACATAAGTTTAACAACTACAACGTTAGGTATGCGAGCCTACTCTCGTTGTGATCCAGACTAGACTCCTTGATGCGTTAAAAAATGCGTTAGGTCGATCATATCTTTTTTAAGAAGGAACGCAACGACAACATACTACTTACCTCTCTTAGTAAGCGAAGCAGCCAATAAAGGCAAAGACCACCGTATAGTCCATTCAGCAGAGAATGTTTTGTGAATGGTCTTGATTAGCACTCTCTTCTGTAGTAATTTCGTGATAACTTTGTCCGTAATCTGAGTGTGAAATTTTGTCATCTATTATGATATGCTACCAAAGACAGTTGATCTGGGGCCAAGAGAAGTCTTACTTTGAGTGCATCTTTTCCTTGTCAAACTAGAATGTAACCCTCACACACAAAAAGCTTAGAACACTTATTTCGGGGGTGCGTGAGTAAGGTAGTCGTGCCCCATTAGTACCAGGGCGTATATAAACGCTTTGTCGTGCTACTTGACTTATTTGTCTGCCCAGTACCACAGCTGTTCTCACAGGAACGGTTAATACCAGACTGTAAAACATTCTCTGTCTGCCTCTAGACTTTTGCTAGGCGGCCTTGGCGGAGCTATTAAGGCTGAAGCTAAACATTGGTGATGTCCTATTCGATAACGGTCTCATCTTTTCAGTCTCTTGGATTGAGCTAGCGAGATATAAAGCTGACACACACTAACGTCGATTTCTGTCAAAGAACTTCACCGCATCGTTCACCAAATGGCTATTACTAAAAACCTACACGGTATACGCGGAGTCCTACAAGACCGGAAAGTTGATGCAAGGGGAGATCAATACAGATTTAACAAGGGTCTCCAGAGCATAGCAAGCTATTTGAAACCATTGCTAACATGAGATGAAGGCTGCCGCTGTGCAGCAACTGTCGTTGAACCCGTCGGCGTTGTCCGTTCGGTTAATTTTACCGACGGAGATTGCCTCATAGCAGGGATCAAATACAATAGTTTGCATATAGGTCAATAAATTCATTCTCTGATAGACGGGATATCGTTTGTTACATGAATTTGCTTACTTTGTTATATGATAAATTAATATACTTAAAAGAAAACGTTACTTAAAGTAAGATAGTAAATGTTGTAGTGGTTAGAAATGAGTTTTATTAGTATTAATATAGGAACTTTGGGATGTGCGGGATGTTGGGCTACGTGGTAAGCAGGGCGGTTGAGTTATTAGTTCAAGACACTTTGGGGCTCTTTGCAACAGATGGGTTGGATAGACAGAACAGGGGAAAATAACAAGGGGAAAAAGAAGAAAAAAGGGGGATAGTCCCTGGATAGAAAGTATGCTGGTCATGAAATTGACTCGGTGCGGTGCCGCTTCGTGAGGGTCGCTACGAGACACCAAGCCCGCGAAGAACTGCTGTCGAACCCTTATTACCCATTGAGGTTCTGTTATCCATAGAGCTGTGCGCATGATAGGGAAGCAGACTATCAGGGATAAACAAGTTTCATTCAAGGGGAGGATAGATCAATGACTAGCCTACGTGTAAGCAATGTCTTTTGAACAATAACGTGTTCAAGTACATATAGACTGACCTTCCAAACTGAACCTCGCAGTAGATACACAACGTTATCAGATCTTGCCGTACAACAGTCTAGCTCCTTTTAACTTACATCGTCGAATCCAACTTCCATCATGAAGCTTTTTCTCTCACTTCTGTTACCAGCTGTCGCAACGGCTTTCCCATCTATGTCCGGCGACAGGGGTCCTCTCGGACCTCGTCAGGCAGTTATTGGCTGCGATTGCAATCTGTGAAGAGAATCATCGTCGCTATCCACTGTAATATATGCTAACTATAACTTAGGCATGTTGGAAATATTGTCTTAAGTGACAGAATTCCAAGCGTAAAAAGGCAACATCCAACGGAAAATGCGTGTTGTTAACGGCAACAATCAATAATACTGTAGTGTTATATTTGACCGTGGAACATTGATGAATTGTAGCCAGATGAAGCAAATTGCCGGGCCTACTGGGTCTGGTGGCCACAGAAAGCTGGCATTTTGGAGGGAAGTAGTCCAAGAACCCCTACACCAGTTTGTATACCCCTTTGCTATAGCAGACATTGGCCAGCGTGGCCACAGCAGACGAACGAGTAACGTAAGCATTCCAACAAAACATCCGGACCACAGCGGCCAAACCAAGTATACCCAATAACAGAACAAGTTGCGCTAGAGCTCAGTTTTCGATGAGATTCCCTTGACATCGAGCGCGATAGAAGTAATCCGATCCTAGCATCAGGCAAGAAGCTTTTGGCGTCTTTTGGGCTACTTTGCAACGTGCCCGCCATAGTGATGATTCTGTCCCATGAAAACTAATCACGATTCAATAATTTCAACGCTCTGAATAACTTCTACTTATCATCTATTTGATGACTTGCCTTTTGTCTATCATTCTCCAGAGTAGGTTGCTTAGCTTTTACTACTGGCATATCATGAACGTCACGTGCTTCCTCTTGTTTTAATCGTGTTGTCCCGACAGGTTCAAAAGTAGTAGAAAGATGAGTGCTAACTAACCGTTCCCAGTGTGGTCTTGCATGTAATTAGTTACAGTCGTTACCGCAACCATCACTCTGGTATAACCGCAACTATCGGACTCTGATGGAAGAGAATCCGCCAGAAACTCAAAACGAGTCCGGTCTGCATCAGAATCTGCCTACCTGGAGAGGTATGTCGAGGAAGCTGCTTGTTGTTGCCACTCGGGGATTACAGGATGCCGCGAGTGCAGATACTGAGGGCACGGACTGCTCTAAATCATCCACAATGTCCATCTCCAAGACTTTGGCGGATGATGACAGAATTCCACATGAGCCTTGACGGCAGTAGCGTTTGCCATTTTGATATGTCCAAGCCGTATCCCAGCCAGAAAGATAATGATGGAAATGCGGAAGCAGAAGCCACAGTCGGAGCAAGGGATAGGGTTGTGGCTACAGGAGGGCCAGAAAGAAGGTTATCGGCTAGGTCAACCAGAGACCCTCCATTTTCTGTTTGTTGGCTGTAGCGTGCGAGGGGGTCCGTAGCTTCTGCAAAGCTATTATCAGGATTGCTACGGGGCTTGCCCAGGCTGTGTCAGTCGCTGATTAGATTGAGGCTGTACATCAGCTACACTGCAACGCCGACGTGCATGGCAGCGGCTTCCGCCCTTAGCCCCATGACAAAGGTCAAGTACAGAAGCAATCAAAGTCCAAAGCTGTATTTTTGCTAGTAGCTATCAGCTCAAGACTTTGCTGGAATCGGTTTTCATTTACTAAATGCAAGCATTTACTGAAGAGGCAACTCCGCACTAATTTCTTTTAGTTATCAACACTTTGTGTTAGACTTTACGACGTGTACATACCCACTGATCACAGAAGCCTATACAAGCTTCATACGCAGGTGAGGTAGTGAGGCAATCCTTTGAGCCTACACCACCCTGTCTCCTATGTTAGTCCCGTCTTGATGTAGTGGGTGTCCAACTCATCAGAGACTGGCACAGCGAATTTCAGCCAAGGTGGTGCGCAAGCAGAGTGCAAGCAGAGCGCAAGGCCAAGAAGAACGTAAGACATCATGTTGTTGTGTGATCCCGTTCGATAGCGAACTTGATTAGTTGAAAAAGGAGACATGAGTGAGGAGATGATAGGAGAGACGTCAGGACCTAATAATCTTTTATATTGTAGCAACCTTCCCTAAATCGTGTCCGGTTCCCGATACCGAGGCCCACAACGGATCATGTGGAGCCTGTGAAATTTCCCTTGAGAACACTCCCAAGAAAAATATTTAGACAAATGAAAGACCATCGTGACTGATTCTTCCTATGTATGGTCAAATTCATGCAATGCCAAATGCGGGTGAATATGGGGGAAGTTAAATAAACACGGAAGTGCAATTAGGTTGAAGGCCCCATGATGTACTCGGAGCAGGTTCTTATTTTCGGAATACGCAGGAAAAGAGATGAAACAATACCTAAAGAACAAGGATGGGAGAATGGTCAGATCTGCCAATAGCAGCTTACTTGTTGGCCCTTGACATTTAGCATGAGTGCATCTATTGATTTGTAATATTCAAAGCCTCAATTACTTTCAAATCCCAATCAACTTAGCGTTTCCATGCCATGGCGTACAAGAGAGCGGCCGCGGCCAGCTAAGACGGCTTCCAAGCAAGCCATTTCCCGGCGTCGTTTTTTAGTATCGGTCCTTCTTCTAGGTCTAGGTTATAAGGCTCAATACAATAAACTAAATCCCGTAATCTCCGCAGACAGTACCCGGCCTACACCAGGGTTTACATCTTTAAGCGCCATGGTCGGCTTCTTTGGGACCTTTGATGTTCTTATAGATCGGCCTATGAACCGAACTAAACCGCATTGGCCCTGAGGTTGGAGATAGCTGCGTAAATAGAAAAATCACCTGATTCAGACATGAGTCCAGAACCCGCAGTAGAAGAGTGCCTGCCCCAGCATCTATCTGGACACGCAAGGCTTTTTGCAATGCTAAAAAGTACGTGCAGGATGCTAAGAGCAGCCACATCAAGATATTTCGTCTCTATGAAAGTTGAAAGCCTCCGCTCTGTCCGTTTTAAAAAGCAATGCCTACCATTTCAGGTCAGTAAAGCCATGGAAAGGCTGCCTTCGCTCCATCTAGAAGAGACTTCTGAGGGCCGGATCAGTAGTTGAGTTGGTGACGATCAGCGAATACCTGGTGTTGTATGGTGCTATTTTGATCGAGGAGGCATTACGACTGTCTGCAACATGAGTCGGCTCTTTTATCTCTACACCCTATAGTATGTTGCCTCGACATAAAAACCCAGAATTAGCAGGTGGCTTTGCTCGAGTCAAGCTTTTAGAAATTCGAGCGACGTGTTTGGTGAACTACCTGGCAATGCACTCAATCCATATTGGAGTAATTTCCGGATTACGAGGTACCGATCCATGCGCCTCTCCGATTCGATTCTCGGCAGTGGAGCCGACGTTCGGGAGGCCCGGGGTGGCCGGTAAGCAATGTCACTTTCCCAATGTGAACAGTGTTCCCCGGTTTGGATCGGACACTCCGCCGATCATAAAAAAGCATATCTAGATTCGGAGCCCCGTTGAATCCCCCGTTGGGTTGCCAGTTTGCAGATCTTTGAGCAATCGTGAGTCCGTATTTTGACTTAAATTTTATGTCCAACTACAGTCAATCGTTAACTTGCCAGTGTTTGTTTAGGTTACGATGCGTTTCAGTCCCTTGTACCTTGCTTTCTTTGCTGGTTCGGTGCTTTGCCAGGATGCCGAGCACACATGGCAGGCTCCTAGAGGCAACGACCGTGAGTTGCTCTTTCGTCACAAACGCAGATGGCCATTGCCTAACAGCCACAGGCCGAGCCCCTTGCCCTCTCTTGAATAGTCTCGCCAACCACGGCTACCTCCCCCGAAACGGCCAAAACATCTCCGTCGATGCCCTCATCGAAGGCATGCACGCCGGCCTCAACCTCCGCGAAGATGCTAAACTCTTCTTCCGCCTGCAAGGCAACAAGGCCCTAGAGGCCTCATCGACGGGAAACAAGGACACATTCAATCTTAACGACCTCAACAAGCACGATCTCATTGAACATGATGCTTCCCTCAGCCGGGCAGATATCTACTTTGGAGACAACTGGTCCTTCAACCAGACCATCTTTGACGAAACCAAGTCCTACTGGCCTTCGGCTACAATTTCAATCAGCGATGCTGCTAAGGCACTCGTCGCAAGGCAGAATAGTGCTGAAAAGGCTAACCCTGAATTCAACTTGCCTTTTGACGGTTACACCAACTCGCTGGGTCAGACGGCGATGTACCTTGGTTTATTTGGAGATTATGATGACGGTAACGCGAACCGGTCTTGGGTTGAATACTTCTTTGGTAAGTCCGATACGGCATATCCACGCGTATCAGGAGACTTGAACCTGGCTTATTTCATCATGTGCAGAAAACGAAAGATTACCTTTTGAGCTTGGTTGGCAGAGGCGATCAGACGATGACAAGATCCCGGCCACAGGGATCCTGGCCTTGACAACCAAAGTTGCTGTCCACTACCTGGGAGCAAAGATAGGGTTCTAATTCAACAAGATAGTCGAACCGTTATTTTTGCTCAGTTCAAGTTAACCTACATCGAGTAACATACATTCTAGGAAATTTCCACGACCCAATGAGAAGCTCAGCGCTAATTAGCCTTGCCGAAAACCATGTCCTGTCGTGCTTTTAGATAGGCTCTGTCGATAAACGAACATCGACGTGCAAGGGCTCAGCCTGGGAACTCGATCACTCCGACACCATCCACACCAAAACTACAAAACTTACCTTAGCACTGCATGTTCATCCTTTGCATCCGTGCTCCCCATATCGACAGTAACCAAGGAGAGTCGGTCATTTTACAGCGACGCTGCCCCTAAAACTATGATCCAATAGAACTTCCCAAACGTAGCCCCATATTGCCAATTGCCAACAGACTTACCCAACCAGCAACGCATCTGACGAAAGGCCGTTGGTTCACCTGCATGAGACGACTCTCCACACATGGCCGCTATGCCCGACAAAGCTGGCCTTCACCACTGAAGGTGGAGAATGGCATGCTGCAATCCTACGCCCATCGGCGAAATGGACACAAGCGGAGCCGAGCGCCCGGTTCCATCGCCGTGATTGATCAATGCCGACCCGGAAGCATGGGCCTTCGAATCTTCAGCGGGCCAAGCCCAATGTTCTGTTGGTTCTCCATGTACGATGTCAGGGAGAGTCCGCAGCAGCAGTCCTGGGGTTGGTGGTCTGGGAAAGTGGCAGATAAAGCCAACGCCCATCTGACCGGCCCGCCGTGGTTCCCGCGAACCTCAAAGTTTCGTTACGCTCAGGCCAGAGACCGAACCTCTGTGCGCGGCTTTGAGGAGCATTGAAAACTCAGGGTCTGGTTGAGTAAAGTTCAATCCATCTACCCAGGATGGCAAACCCATCCTCACCGCCTAGGATCCTCTTGACCGGAGCGACCGGCTACGTTGGCGGTACAGTGCTCCATCATCTCTTCAACCATCCCTCTTTGTCGTCGACATTTTCCTCCTCTCCCATAACCGTCCTCGTTCGCGGCGGTCCGAACCGCGCCGTGAAGCTCACCGCAGCCTATGGCTCTCGTGTGAAGCCGGTCGTCATCAACTCTTTCGACGATGTTTCGACCCTCACAGCTCTCGCATCCCAACATGACATAGTCATCAATGCTGGGTCTGGCTTTCATCCGCCCTTAGCAAAAGCCCTCATTCACGGCCTCGCGGAACGAAAATCCCAGATCGGAGGTCAGCCGGTCTGGATGATTCACACCTCAGGATGCTCAAACATCGCCGATAAACCTTTGACTGGCGTCAACCGTCCTGATGTGGAGTGGGAAGACGCTCAGGCCGAAAAGATATTTGAGTTTGAAAAGGTTGAAGATGCCCGGGACCCGTACCCCCAACGCACAGCGGAACTTATTGTCCTTCGGACCGGCGAGGAGCTGGGGCTGAACGCAGTTAGCATACAGTCACCATGCATATTCGGTTCGGGCTCGGGGTTGTTCAACAAGGCGGGCTTGATGATTCCGATCATGATGGGATACGTGCTGCAGAACGGATACGGCCTGACTTTAGGCGACGGAACGGGATGTATCGACTACGTCCACGTGGCCGATCTCGCGGACCTCTACGTCCTCTGCGTGCTCGACATCATCGAGCGCGGCGGTGCCAACGTCCCCACGGGCAGGAGGGGAATCATCTTCCCAACGGTGGGTCGGACCTTGACAATTGCCATCCCGCAGAAGTGTCTCGATATCGTGTTTGCGACGGGTAACCTGCCCAAAGAGGGCGGGCCGCAGCAGAAGGAGGTGCGAAAGGTGAGTCTCGAAGAGGCGGCGGAGACGTGTGCGGGAAACCTAGACGTTGCGGAAACGGGGTATGCCGGACACCGGAAGACAAAGGGGACTGTTGCGAGAGAGAAGCTGGGTTGGAAACCTGTTCATATGGAGGAGGCTTGGAACAAGGACTTTGAGACAGAGTTAAGGGCGGCGCTGAACAGTCAGAGAGGGCTTACAATGGCCACTTGCATTGCTGGCACGAAATGAGAACCATTAGCTGTAATTCCTGAAAACTGAACGAAATTAATGGTCTCATTGTTCGCTCATGTTGTCCATCATTGTGCTTACCACTGCAAGTCGGTAACACGTCAAGCGGCACGCGAGCCACGTTCCACCTGAGTACTTGTGAGTTTAGGGTCCTTAATATCCAGGAATTTAATGTTCAACCTCCACTGACGTAATATATTAAGATCAGCGTTGGCAGGCTTGCTGCCTCGTGGCATTCCAAGCCGCATAATGAGTGCACGGGAACACTCACATCATCTTTCATGCATATGGACAACCATGTAACAGAGACTAGGCACACAACCTAGTCAACGAATCCAGAGAAGTTCGATTACTACCAATTCAAAATCTATGTACATTTCTTGAATCGATCAATATGCACACTTGAAACAGGATTTAACACTATGGTACCGGCCTTTTGGCAGTGCATGCGGGGTGTCTCGCAGTAGACAAGAAGGCTTCGATGTTTTTTTGTACAAGCCTGAAGAATCATTTCAGGCCTCCGAACTTGATACACTTCTCGATCCATCCCCTCCGAGGCGTCTCAGGTGGCGCCTGGTTCTGAGGCTGCGCAATGCCGCCGCCCCAAGTGCGCCAGGTGCTCTCGGTCCTCGTCGTGGCCTCCGTCGGCGCCATGGAGACGCCGCGCTCGCCAAAGACCACGGGGGGCGGGTCCATCAGCCAGGGCGCCTGGCCGGGTTCGTGCTGTGGCTGGTTCTGGTACAGCGATAGCAGGGAGTTGTTATCGGAACCCGTCGAGTGTCTGGAGGTGTCGTATCTGCTGGAGACGATGTCTCGGGGGTTGTTCTGCGGGACACCCAGTCCGGAGTTATCGACGTGGTCGGTGCCCCGGTAGACGTCCGGCATAGCCGGCACCGGCGGCGCGTTCACGGTGCGCGTGCTCGCGCCAATCGTGCGGGTCGAGTACACGCTACTTCGGCCGGACAAGGGGTTCAGCTTGAGCGGGTGGTGGCGGCGAATCCAGCTGGCGATCGAGTTGCGTACGTTGGGCTGGGCGACGGGCGCGGGCTCGAGGACCGGAAGCTGACGCGCGGGGTCGTATCGCTTCTCGTCGAGGTATCCTTCGGGAGTCAGCGAATTGCGGTCGTTCCCGTAGTAGCCGCCCGCGTTACCGTTCTCGTTAGCGTAGGCGTGGCCCATAAGCTCGGCCATGACGCTCGATGGGGACCGGCGGACGGTTGCGAAAGGTGCCGAGGGCGCGGCGGGTGCCGAGTAGGTCGCCGAGGGGTCCCAGAACCTGCCGTCAGGCGACATATTGCGGTCGTATAGTTGACGAGCTTTACGGCGTTTCTGAAAGCGGAGGCACCACCATATTCCGACGCCGATCACGAGGACCAGTGCCGCGATAGCTAGGTCATGGTCAGCAAACGCCCAAAAAGATATCCTCATACAAGGAGACATAGTTGAACATACCAATGGTTCCAAACGCGATGGCAGTCGGCGTCCATCCCACCTCAGTCGACCTATCGTTTCCAAGCCCCGCCTCGCTTCCTCCCCTGTTAGTGGCCCCTGTCGGTTGCGAGTTAAATACTGTGGTGGTCTGGGGAACGGCGGTAGGAAGAGTCCTAGTCGAGCTTGACGACTCTGCGCTGGTAACCGAAGGGAATGTACTAGACGGCTGCTCGCGCTGAGTTTCTCTCAGGGGAGCGGTCGTCCTCGGGAAATCAGAAGACGTGGTCGACTTGGTGGACGAGATGTCCTCAGTGGGATTTGCGGGGTTGAGAACCGGGCGCGGCCTCTGTGGTCGTGAGAAAGACTGGGTCTCTTGCGCGTTGGGCGGGAAAGTCGAGCTATCAGGCGAGGGCGAGTCGTCGTCGTCAGACGAGAAGTCACCAAGGTCATCGCGGACTTCGATTTTTAAGTCTTCCCTCCGATAGTGCGGGCGGCGAATAGCACGCCTGGGATTCACACTTAGTACACGATGCATTTTGCCATGCTACGAGTCTGATGACCTACCTCCTCAGTGAGTTCGTCGGAGCAACCATTGTTGAAGCTCCAAGGATCGATTTGATTTGAATCGACAAAACAAACCGATCTAAAGACCGAGTCTACGGTCGGATAGAAGAAAGTGACAAAGGGTGTGAAAGTTGGGTCGTCGAGACGCAGGATTGTTTGAAGCAGCTCAGCTGGAGAGATATCGAACGGAAAAGAGAAAAGGGCACTGCCCGCGAAGAGAAGAGGTAAAGGCGAACAGACGATGAAGAAACTTGCAGAATCGAGAACAAGAAGCTTCAAGTCATCTTGGCCTTGTGTCGAAAGGAGGGGGGGAAGAGGATGATGTTCCCGAAGGTTGATGCCGACGCGGACTGGTTGATGAAAGACCGGTGATGAAGGAGGGTAACGTAAGTCTGGAGAAGATACGACGAGAAATAAGGACTTCACTTTTGGGTCCCAAAACATCCCGAGCAGGTCGGCTGGTCTCGTCTTTGCGTCCATCCCAGTTCGATCCTATCTTTCTGGGTCCTGTCGGCAGCCCGTGCAGCCGCTGTCTAGTCCATGTCATGGCGTCAGGAAGCGCTGCGGCCAACACCCACTCACCCCGTCCGTTCAGTCCTCCCCTCCCCAGGCCAGGACTTGGGATTGTTTGCCTTTGAGTTTGCTGTCGCAACTTCTATGGGCAAGGGCCAAGGGGAGGTGGGAGACGAGGGTTTAGTGCGGTTGGTGGAGTTTACCCGCGCCCCAACTTTGTTGCCAAGAAATGAAGAATGCAACGGGAGACGCAAGCGAGGGAAGCCTCAACGCCTCAAAGCTCTCAGCCCGTAACCAAGATTTGGCGGAACTTGGTGCATCAGAAGGAAAGAAAAGGCGAAAAAGCATTGGAGCGCCTTCGCTGGTTGTTTCTCAGTTTCAGATTCTCTGCCAAGAGTCCCGAAAACGAGTTGGTGCGACGACACCCTTCCCCTTATTGGCACATTACCACGCTGCTCTTCCAGGGGGCCCCGGCTCCCAGCACGGAATGCGGACACTCGATCACTACTCTGTACCAAGAAGTCCTCGTAAAGAGCCCTGACATACCCAGCCCAAATTCGCCGGCTTCTCCCAAGGTGGACATCGAGGTGTAGGTACGGTGTACTGCGCAGAAGCCGATGGGCGGGCGGGCCGGAACACGCTGCCCTCGGAACCTACTAGTGCACACTACGTCGACGCTGGCCGGAACCCCAACATCGGGGCAGGGTTCTTCGTGGCCTAGCTGCCCTGTCTTGAGAGGCGCACCGTTTCAGAACGTGGTCTCCCCGCCGGCGCCGTGGCCGCCATCGCCTGGAAGATCAGATCGGCTGTTCCGAATTGAGCTTTTCTTGGTTACGGGGTAGCTGGTCAGACGGTCTCTTATCCTCGGAATCCGCCAATCAATCAATCCTGAGAAGCCCCTTCAGGAGTTTCCTTGTTGGTCCTCGACTAGGGGCCCAAAATGATCGAGTCAAGCTCAAAGAATGTGGTATTTGGACTTGACAGAGGAGCAGAGGCCAGATCGGGAACACGACTTGCTTGGGGAAAACGAACTCCCGGGGCCAAGTCTACAAACCGGCAAATGTCAAGTCACATGTTGACAAATTGACGTGAACTGAAGGAGAAAGCTCCATGCAGTCCAAGAAAACCTGCAGCAAAAGCTCAAACCAGTATGTAATCAATTGAAAGCCCACATCTAGGCCCCTGCTCAATTAAAGTCGAACGAACGCCCCCTTCAACTCTGCTCAGCTCATATCCGGCTTCCTCGAAGTTTCTTTTCCCTTGCTTTGCATATGCTTGGATGCTTTTTGCCGGCCGAAGGATCCGATCCCAACTTACTGCGGTTGGTCCAGATTCATTGGTGCGCCTTCAATCAGCCGTGGGCGACACTTGCAATTCCTCTTTTGTGCAAATCTCACAAGCCACATACGTCCGCGTGTCACAACAAGCCGTTAACCTGCAGTTCCAGCGTCGGCCGATCCATTTCCCGCTGGTGGCAGCGTCCCATTACTGAATAAATAGGAGCCGCGGCCAGCAGCCTCCTCGCCCTTGATGAGGCTCTTTAGGTTATTCTCATTTACGCAAGGCATTAGGTCGTTTACTTGAGCCAGTGCCGAAAGACCGGTAAGACATTCCTCGTGGGAGTTGAGATGCTTTCAATCTACGTAAAACACTACCGAATGAGAGGCTCGTCGACTCCAGAAAGCTTGGCCTTGCCGGGTCAATAAAGGGGGGCCTTCTGCATAATGCACAGCACAGAGACGAGAGTGGACACTGCTCGATTACCAAATGAGGCAAGCTTAAAGGCCAGCCCCGAATCGACTTGACTGTATCCCTCGCAGCAATGGGCCCTTTGTCTGTAAGAAGGATGGCGTTGGAGTGGTTCAATTTACAACGCAGCTGTTATTCATTTCGAACTACAAGCTTAAATGGTTGTCGAAATTGCCATACCTAAACCATTTCTCCTCGGGATAAAGCCCTCATGTCGGGTTCTAGTGATCCCGGCGTCGCCTAGATTGTGGCGAATCCGGGGCTAGTGCTCTGTCTGACGTAATATCGGAGCTATAAACCTTCATCGGGAAAATATTGAAGGAAAATCCAAGTTGGCTGCTAACTACCTACGCTTCATCTGCAAAATTCCTCTCGCTTAGTTGTATCTTTTCTGACAATTAGTAAACTTGCCTCTCGGCTCTATTCCAGTTCCGCCAGTCAGAAATGCCACGGACAAAATACACCCAAGCGAGATTGTTCAACGCATCAATCTGAAGCAATGAGCAACGACCGTCAGAAGTCCAGTATCAAAGGTGGTTCTTCGCAAGAATTTTTTTTATGAAGACCACTGGCTTTCCAGCTAGCATCTGAAGCTCGTTGTGACAAGGCGCAGCATGTTGATTAAGTATCTGCTTACAGATGATAATCGAGGGTAAGTCTGCCGTGTATAGTGCTCAAACCATCCGAATGACAAAACACAAGAACATCACGAATGATGCGTCCTCGGCATACTCTGGAAGCCTCTAGTATTGTCCATCAGGTACTCAAGCCTCAATAATGGGCGTCTCACATACCACGGAAAAAAGAGCTTGTGTGGGCCGAGTTGAACATATAATATTGATAATTGGCCTTGTAATTCAACTTGGAATTCGTTTCGATATTAATTTGAAGCAATAGTTATTGCCGTTAGTTGCGTCTGCAACTACATGGAGAAATGGGGAAACGAGCCTTGGTTGGACTTTAAAGCCGCAGCACATTTGAATGTACTTCTGGAGAGAATCTGATTCAACATTGGGGCGCGTTAAATAGGAGACGTGGGAAGCTTTGAGTAGCTTTTCCAAGCGTCTGATTCGGCGCCAAGGTTGACAATTCCCGCACTTGTACAACCTGAGCCAACAAGGAGGCAAATCCTGTGAATTCTCAGTGCGGTCGCATGTTGTTCAGGAAATCAATTTGAAGATGTCCTATTGACACGAAATATTAAGTTCTGAACATGTGTTCGAAGCTTTGAGAAGAACAAAAGCTTCATACACACAAGAGTCTGAATGCGCCCCTCTTTCCTTCCGACTGAGATGATTCTCTGCATACAGGCTATACATGATTGACAGGGAACTCTTTACTTAACTGATGTCATTGGATGAGTATGGGGAGCCATAACAAATTGCCGAAGCGAAGCGTCACATGAGGACAGCTCATCCCGGAATCGACACATCATTCTCAAAACTGAGGTTACAATGATAGTCAACTGTATTGGTTATCGCAGGATAATAATCGCCAGGAGACTTCCCGTATGGAAGCTTTGGTGATAAAAGCACATAGTCGAGTCCGGAAATAATTCTCATGCAAGTGACCTGCGCAGAAGGCCATAGTTAATCGATTGGTCTCTGGGAATAAACAGCCTCGGTGGTATGTATTTGTTGTAATTAGCGCCCAGATGCATCATAAGTCTAAGTCGTTATTCTGTCAGATCATGGTTATTTTCTTCAGTGTATGGACTTCTGAGGCTGGAATTGTAGTACTTGAGGGCGATTATGCGCAAGCGTGTTGCAGATTCACCCAGCCGGTATTCCCAAACAATCCAAGCATAGAAACAGTCAGCCCTGATCATACCAAGTTGCGGCAAAATAACCAATGATCGATAGCTTGGCTTTCTGCAGGACCATTGAGGGCAACATCGTCTCCAATATCTCGCAGTTAGACACCACAAACAGGATGTGGCTGAGCAGTCTTGCCAGTATTTTGGCAAACTAGTTGGCACCACTCCCAGCAAGACACATGTTCAGCGTTCCGATAGCAATGACGAGTCAGGCTTGGACCCTTGCTTTTAAAATCCCCTGTTGGACGTTAGGGTCGTTGCGGTGTGGCTTGCATGGGGTTGTCCTTGGCTAGGACATCACCAACCAAGGACTCAAGCGGCCGAGGGGCCATGACGTCATTTACTTATCGTCCCCCGCCAAGGGTGCAATGGCATGAGATGAGGTCAATGGCCGAGCTGGGCGAAAAAGCCCTCAGCTTACTGTCAATCTTGATTTGGATTGTGTTGAACGATGACAGTTTCTGTAAACCTGTATATGTGCAATTTTTGAAAAGGTTCTCACCTACAGATATCTGCAGAGCCGGCACCTCTATCGGCTGCATCCGAACCAGTTTCTAGTGCATCAAATCACACAAGGATCATCCCATATTTTACTACTCGATCTCACATTAGGCAAGGAAAGAATCTTCTCTTGCATGCTGTAAAGATGAGACGATCGAGCCGCATACTGCTAGCTTCGCTGGCTGTTTCCACCCTCCACCCCACAGCTGCCCTCGCACAGTCCGATCTGCCATCAAAACGCGGGCTGGCGTACCAAGGCGACGACCACGAAGCCGACGCCCAGCTGCTCACTTCCGAAAAGTCCCTCATCAGCTGGTACTACACCTGGTCGACATGGCCGGCTCAGGGCCTCAACAGCTCCATTCCCTTCGTTCCCCTTGTACACGGCGTGGATGATGCCTCGGACTCAAGCGTGACAACCCGCCTCAACCAACTCCCGCAATCATCAACGCACCTCTTGACCTTTAACGAACCTGATGGCACTACTTCATCAGGCGGAAGCAGTATCGATCCAGAAGATGCCGCAAAAGCCTACTTGGAACACCTCGTTCCGCTCCGCAACGCAGACTCGCGGAGCTGGAACATCAGCCACCCCGTCGTCACCGGCTCCACGCAGGGCATCGAATGGCTCCAAAAGTTCAACGAGTCATGTTACGATATCGACGACGGTGGTTGCCCGACCGACTTCGTCGCCGTGCATTGGTACGGCGACGCCACGGGGCTCAAGAACCATCTCGACGCGCTGCGGGAGTTCTACAACTCGACTTCGCCAGATCTCAAATACTGGGTCACGGAGATGGCGCTGCCGAAGCAGGACGCCGATGCGACGCTCGCAATGATGAACGAGAGCCTGACGTACCTGGACGGTCTTGATTACGTCGAGGGGTACGCATGGTTCGGTGCCTTCCGCAAGGATGAGGCAAATGCATGGACTGGGAAGTCTGTGTCCCTCTTTGATGACGATGGCGGTTTGACTGATCTTGGGGCTTTGTACCTCGGCGGCGAGGAGCAGGGCTTCAAGACTGGTGAGAAAGGCGAAGGCAACTTTGCCAGCTCGCTGTCGCCGGCTAGACTACTTCTGTGGGGAACCATTCTTGCTGCTGTCGCGGCTTTGTGGTAAACCACGGCTTTTTAGGTTCGGCGGGGAGGACATCGCGGTTCACGTTGTGACGACATGGGCAACGAGTACATGGATATGACATATTTTCTTCTTCTTTACATAGGCGTGTGCTGGACACGCAAGCATTGGACATGAGCAAGAATGATACCTACTAGACTGGATTCCTTTGTCACCGAAGGATATACCACGTTACATATACATCATAGCAATACACAGAGCGCATTTTCAATCACTCTCTCAATCTACGTTGCACATGCCCCTGTTGCTAATTGTCAAGTTTCACAAGCGCCGCATGCCAGGGTGAATGGCCGCGAAGTCGTAGCGGTTGTAAGGCACTCAATATGAACAGTTTTGCAAAGCGAAATAACTATATTTTGAGCATTGGAGTTACCACGGAGCCCATCAAACTTGTCAAAGTTAACTACGTGGTCTAGTCCTGCTCCCTGATTTGATATGGTCCTTGACCTATTCCAGCTCAGTCGTCGTGCGCGGTCATTAATCATTCAAACGACTTCTTTCATCTTTTAGTCGGAACCAATAAGAAACCACGCTGCAGAGCTGATCCAACAACATATGACATCCCACCCAACACTGCTCACAGCAGGATGCTCATACAGCGTCTTTAGTACAACCTCAAGGTCCTCGCTCTCACCAACCACCCCCTTGGTGGCCACAGCAAGCATCCAAGCCATCGACGCAGCCTTCCAATACCACCCTGGCTCGCTCAGAAGCCGCGATGGTAGGAACTTATTCAGAACCAAGGGCGCAAATGCCAATAGGTGAGGGCCCAGAAGCAGCGATAGGAACCTAGGGTTGTCGACAGCGGCAGGAATGATCGTCGCCCAGATCAAGGTCACAATGAGGATCATTGTGTGCCATGACAATAAAGACGAGTTCGCGTCGTCTCGCTTCCGCTGGTCTTTGGCTGCCTCTTGGATTGGAACCCTGCTGCAAAGGATGGCGAGAAAGGACATGTTGGCAGCAAATGAAATGGCTACCACTTGGCCGAGCAGCACGAAAACCCAAGCGTGAGGGATCAGTCTCTTTTGAGCTATTAGTTTGACCAACATTAGCGCCGTCCATCAGTAGCCTTTCCACACACGTGGTAATCCCACGGGGCTGAACTTACCTTGAGCCGCAAGCAATACACTCCAGTTGGCGCAAAACCCGAATATCTGCAACGACCACCACGCCCTAGGGCCCGTCTCCAGAGTTGACGCCCAGGCCTGTCTGAACAGCGACGTGTCGCGCAACCATTCTCCGAGTCTCAAGCCGGTGGGCTTACCGCCAACTACGGCTGCCCAGACTTGCTGAGAATCCCATTGGATGTACGACCACTCGAAGAAGCGGAACATGTGATACCAGGTTGTGGCAAGGCTTAAGGCTGCAAGTATGCTAAATACCGCGATGACGCGACGGTTGTTGGGGCTGGAAGACCCATGTTGCACGGAAGAAACGCGTTGCTGGCTGCGAATGATGCCAATCGTCTTTGCCGTGAGGCTAGCGGCCAGAACCATGTAACCCGTGAAGATGGCCAGCGGGCGGGCGTTGGAAGCGGACATCTTTCCCGTCGCTGTAGCTGCCCGTTGTTTGAGTCAGCCGCACAATTGCCAACACCAGATACAACAAGCGGCTAGATGATGTCAATGAAGCGAATGAGTTTTCCGATAAAGCTTTGCCCCGGGCAAGCCGGAAACCCAATCATTTGGGTTGGTCGGGGTTCAAGTAGTGTGGGGCATGATGAGAAAAACTTTTGAGAGCCAAGCCTAAGCATCCGTCTACGAGTCGGTGCAATATTCTGTCCGAAGAGCTGGGGCCGTCCGAAAGGGAAGCACGCGCAGGACACCTAGCCTTTGACATCTGTCTCAATGTAAGGCCTGATGCTAAACCATATCATCTGAATTCTTCTGGATGAACTTCATCGCCTAAGTATTCAGACTCATTTGCTCTGCTATTGGGGTTTATGTATTAGTGTTCTTATGCCTTGGCCTTTTGAGGATGGACCAGCTGTGGCCACTGTCTACGACAGTGACAAGGATAAAGCCTACCGGAGCAAATGGAACTGAACTGACGGCATGGGCTCGACCTCGGCATACATCCACCTTTTACAGGGATGGTACCCGCCCAGGAGAGCTTCGTTTTGGGAGTAGCAGAGACGAGAAGGACACCGTGCATAAATGAAATTGCGTTTCCGGTATCGAGTGAGGGCATGACCGAGGCAATCCGACCTCGCAATCTCAGATTCAAGACGCTCGAGTTTATCTCACGGTTTTATGTTTCTTGAGCTTGTAAAGTTTACTCATCGACTTTCAGCGCACCTTGGATTGATGGAGTAGACCCCACGAAAAAGAGAAGAAGCAATCAGCCCAAAGTAGCATGTGTATGGAGTCGTAAAAATTTCCGAGTTACAGGTTTCCCCGTTGCGTTATGGGTCGTGAAGCTCCCCTTCGGGTGGCCATCGTCGGAACCGGTTTGGCAGGTCTCACTGCTGCATACCTTTTAGAGAGTGACGAGCAGCGGCGATATGCGGTGACTCTTCTTGAGCAGGTAAGAAAGTCTCAATTCAATTCGCTAAAGTTTCACAAGACTGACTGATGCAGGCTGAGAGTTTGTCTTTTGACTTGGCATCGGTCGCCATTCGAGATGAGAGGTCCGGCGATGTCGAGCGTGTTGATCTTCCGATGCGCGCTCTCGCTGGAGGGTATTATGCAAACGTAATGCGCATGTATAACCACTTGGGCATTCCATATCATCCCATACGCTTTCTGTTCTCCTTCGCCAAAGCGCTGCCAGCTCGAAGATCCGATGCGACCGCCGCAAAGACGCAAGGAAACCCGGAGGGCGCAGGCGGAGCGCCAGGAGAGTACTTTGTGCACGCTTCGAATCTGCACCAAACGCCACCTTGGCCGGGGAGTCGAGGGGTGCTATCACACCTCATTGAGATCGTGTACCTGATTGTTTGCCAATTCTGGTTCACACTCGCGTGCTTTTTGGTCCATCCTTCAACCAAGGGGTCCGAAGGAGGAGAAACGCTTGACGAATATCTTCGAAGAATTTGGCTGCCACGTCATTACGTGACGCATTACCTGCTTCCTCTCCTCAGCAGTGTATCAACTTGCTCACACGACGAGCTTTTGGCGTTTCCAGCCAGCGACATTGTAAACTACAAGAAGTTGTCGCACGGCGAACAGCACTACACAGTCTGCGGCGGCGTTCATCAGGTGGAAGGGAGGTTGGCGAGGGATATGAAAGATGTCAGGCTGGGAGCCTGCGTCGCGGAAGTGGCACCAATGACTGAAGGAAGAGTGAGAATACGCTGGCAGTCGACAAAAAACGGCGTCCAGCCACTTCAGGAAGACGTGTTTGATCGGGTTATTCTTGCCGTGTCACCGGATGTTGCTGGTAAGATTTTTAATCCTCTCCGGAAGACCCTCGAGTCGATACCCACGATTCGTGTTGAGAGCTCGGTTCTCCGACCGGCTCATTTGGCATGGAGCCACTCCCTTACTCTGGTCGAAGATGAGAGCAGACACCCTAAGGCCTGCTCACACCATCGCGGGACTGCCATCCCGCCGCAGGTTATCTGTTTGCGAACCGACTTTGCTGCGGAAGAAGTACGAACGGAAGCACTGCATACAATGCCTGGAGGAACGGTGGTGAGCACCTGTCCGTTGGACCCGCAGGCCGACGCAAAGAGGGTGTTGCGAACAGCCAGGTTTACGAGAACCTTGAGGACAACCGAGAGCAGAGCGATAGTCCAGAGGATCATGGGTGAGTCCAAGGGTTCGGACAAGAAGACGGATTCGGCCACTGAGTCAGTGACGTGGGTGAATGGTCAGGACAATGTTTGGTTGACGGGAGCTTGGTGCTGGGATGGAATGGTTCTGCTCGAAGGATGTCTGATCTCTGCGATGAGAATCGCTGAGGACTTTGGTGTAGAGGTTCCATGGCAGGCCGGTGCGGCGAGAACGCGGTAGAAGGTTTCACGCGACAAAGGCCAGAAAGTGAAAGAAAAAAATGAAGTTGAAATAAACGCGCTCCTTGTGAAGGATGGACTTGGGTCGGAAGAGAGTAACATCGGACCTCCGAACCCTGCCGCTCCTTCCGTCCCTCGCCCGACCGTCATACTGGAGAGTGGGTCTGACGCAACACGTGACAGGGATCTCATCTCATTCTCTCATCCTTCGGCTCACAAACTTTTGGGTGAGATTCCTCCTCTCCACTCTTGCCTCGAACTCACAGCGATCTCACCTATACTGCACCATGATAAGTTCATCCGACTTCCACCCCGAGTTCTGGAAGGGACTTTTTCTGGGTATTGTTGGCAGTTTATTGGCGATTTGCCTCATAACCGTTGTGATTGCTTACAGAGTTCTGCGGCAAAATGACGTTTATGACAACGACCATTGGAAGCTCAACATCAAAATGCCGTTTACTACCATGTGGATGAACATGGGCTATTGGTAAGTGAATATTACTCGCATTTACTTTATGGCTTTTTCACCGCCTGAGCTATTTCTCTATGCGGCCTAATTGGATCTCATTGCGTCTGATGTCTGATGTACTCCCCTTTAGGACCAACACCGATGGTCAGCGCATCCAGGACTTTCAACAGGCCTGCCGTGGTCTTCTGTACGAAGTTGTTTCGGAAGCAGGCGTCTTGGAAGACGAGTTCTTGGCACGCAAACTGGCCATCCTTGACCTAGGAATTGGTTGCGGCGATCAGTCGCTGGAACTTGCACAACTCATCCGTCAAAGCAGCTGGGACGAGTACAGCTACGTGGGACTCACCCTGAACCCTTCGCAGTTCTATCTAGCCTCCAAACTACCATTTCAAGAGTTTCAGCTCCCCGGTAGCCGCGCCAAGGCCATACAAGTTTTCCGAGCCGATGCTGCAAGGCCAGACAAGTGGGACGAAGATGTCAAGTCGGCCATAACGTCTTTGGCAGACGAGCACCCCGAAAACCAAGCGCGCTGGGTTCTCGCCTTAGACAGCCTGTACCACTTCTCTCCTGACAGGAAGCCGATCTTCAACTATGCTGCCCAAGAGCTCGATGCTTCATTCATGGCATTCGACTTGCTTCTGAGCCACACGGCTTCGCTTCATCAGAAGCTGCTTGTCAAATTCATTGGCCTTGCAATGGGCTGTCCTGTAGGTGCATTTGTAACAGAAATCGAGTACAAAAAGCAGCTGAGCGAAGCTGGGTATGACGGAAAGCACGTCCGTTTCAGGGATATCACAGACCATGTCTTTTCTGGTCTTGTGGACCACATCAAGCGCCAGGAAGAGGTGCTCCGGCCTTATGGGATTTCAGTAGGAAAATTCAGAGTTGCTGGTAGAGTTTTTAGCTGGTTCGCACGATCAAAGACATTGAGGGCCACCATCGTAGTTGCCCGGAACAAGTCCAAGAGACTATGAAGTGTCTTTTTAGCATTAATCTTCGAGTGCGAAAATGGAATGGCACTCATTATTCAAGCCTTAATTGTTCGTGGACATTCCCATCGCTTAGTAAACAACAGATTGTGCATGCTTTTTGGCATCAAGCCACCTGTGGCTACGGTGGCCTTGTTACATCGATTTGGCCGCAGTACAACTCTTCGACTGTCTTCTATTTATACAAAACAGTGCGCAACATGTACCTTTTACGGTTGCTCCATCGCAGAAGAAAACTGCCCACTGGCCTGTCGACAGCCCATGTCGTATCTCGGCCTAATTCCACTTTATCGTCATCATTGTCTAACTTAGGTCGCGAAGCGGAAGTCAAGCCTGCCGAGCAAATGAGTTAAAAACAATTCTCCCATAAAAGGGCAGAGGAAAACTTACCGCTTGTTCCCTTTGTCTGTAGTGTTTGTCCGATAATCGTGTTGCTGCTCAGGTGTCATGGCATCCCACTTCTTCGCCTTCGAATTGTTCCTCCACCGATAGTAAAAGTATGTGAAGGGGTATTGCACAAGCTGGAATTATGTGAGTTTCTGTCTGATTGAGCCGGTTAGGGATGGACACTACTTACACACAGCCAAATGCAGATCACCAGCAGACCTTTGTTGGCTTTGAAGTATCTGGGGGCATCATCCGGTTGATAGACTTAAAGTGTTAGCTTGCTTCCTTAGGTGAAGCTAGAGTGAAATGCTTACTATTGGCACCAATCATGCCACTGACTTGCACCCACATATTATAGAGTCTGTATGGATTGGTCAGATAGGTCGAGTGTCAAGGAGACTAAGCCAACTTACGAAGCGGAAACCGTTCTGTTCTGAACAGAGCCCGCATTTCTGCTAGTCCATGCGACTTGGATAGGATGAGTGCTGGACTTCGTCAGCGCTTTGTTCACTTCCAGTAGAGAGTTCTGCATACTATGGGAATGAGAGAAGCACTGTCGCAATAGCAAAGTACGCCCATGGGTTAATCGGATCCGGCAATGCAATCAAGGCCACGAAGCAAGGTAGCAGCCAAGCGTCCTCGGCCATGGCTACGAAACTGCGGTTGTTCAACAGCTCACTGATAGCCGTGATTAAGAGCATTGTAATACAGGAACCCACGACCCAGGGAATCGACAACAAGTTGGTCTGGATGACGTTGAATTTCAAGTCTCGTAATGAAAGCGTCAGGTATTGGTTGACGGGGTATTTCGGCAACCCAAAAAGCAGACCCAGGATGTAGAGGGGCCACATGTCGTAGTCCTTGGAACACTCCCAGATCTGCTTAACGGAAAGACCTTGTCGGTTGTACATCCCTCCCTTTTGAGGGTCGTCGCGGATAACTGGATCACGGGTCAAAGAACGTTATTTTGATCGGGGCTAGAAAAACGTACCGGAATTGACAATGATTTTCGCTTCCTTTTCTGTGAAGTAGCCTTTAGGGTTCCACCAGCTCTTTGTCTTAGCTGGGCATTGAGGCATGAAGAAAAACGAGAGTATTCCGACAAGGACTAATAAAGTCAGTTTGAGGAGTCATACACAGAGACTGGCTGATCTTACAAGTGAAGGCTCCCCTTAGACTTAGTTAGCAACTAGTCCCAGGTATTATAACAAATCATAACTTACTCCACGAGAAATAGCCATCTCCATCCTTCGTAACCCAAGATACCACGCATGGAAACAAGTCCAACAGCGGCAAAACCGACTCCGATATCGACTAATGAGTCGTGTTAGAAGACAGCGTGAGGTGAGATATGGACTTTCTTAGGACGACTCACCCAGCTGCGAAGACATCCAAAACCAAGCTAGGCGGATTGGAAGCTTTGTAAATCAGTACCGCTATCCAAGAGTGCCAAGTTATGTGTGGGAAGGTCATTTACCGATGTACCGGTGTACCAATAACTGAGGTAGAGGATCGTATCGCTGCCAAGAGATTAGTGAAAGCTTGTGGCTGAGGACAAGAAAAGCCAAGACTTACGGGATGAAACCACCTTGGAACGTCGCGCTGATGGGCAGCCTGTAAGTAAAAGTCGCTGTGTCGACGTTTGTTGCACTCACATCAAGTATCTTGTTGCAAGAAAGGATGCCCGACCCTTGAGAAAGAACTGCGCACCCGAAACTATGGAAAAGAGGCAGATCTGAATAGGTATCCACAGATCGGGGCCAATACTATACGCGTACATAATCAGCTAGGGTTTTCTGAGGTTCGGACAAAAGCAACAGACCGCTTGGAGATCAACTGGGACGGAAGCTCTGCAACGAGGAAACCGACTCGAGAGATGGTTTGACCGATGTTCTTCTACACGTCAGCCTTGGCCTGTTCCAGTTTCGCGACCGCAACTCACGTAGTCGCCCCGAGTCAGGCCGAGATCATCAAGCATGTTGTCTGAAACGGCATTGGAAATGTTGTTCCTGTCAATGTTGAGAGACGCAAACATGATGCAGGCCCAAACCTGCATGGTATAATTAGCTCGAGCCATTGGCCAGCGTGCAGCGGAGCTCGTACCATGATCTTCCAATCAACCTTACGTCGCACCGCACGCTCCTCCCTCCAAGTCCAACGGAAGCTGGGGTCAAAAGCAGACCAGTTCTCCCACTGCGGATGGATGTACAGGCTCTTGTACTCTTCGACGTTCTCGGAGTCCCAGATGCTGGCTTGCGTGGCGACCTTGGACTAGGTCAGCTTCCATGTGAACGTGACTTTCGAACCGCTCACGCACCGCATCGAGGTCGTACACTTCGGCCTTGGGGCCCTTTCGAATCCTCAGAAAGCGGAGAATCGCATCTCCAAGCGCCGCTTCCATGCGCTGAGTCTCCTGTGTTGCCAGCGCGGGGGCCGTTGGAGGTGCCGACTCGATGGGACGCTTGTCGTCGATTGCTACTGTTTTCGAGTCCAGCGCGCCATGGTCGGAAGAGGTGATCGACCCCGGCGGCGAGGCCTTTGCTACTGGTTGCTGAGAAGACATTGTGCTTCAACCTTTCGACGAAGAAACAATGACGTATGGGCAATTTGCACAACGAGAGAGGTCCTATCTACCAGAGTGCCGACATGGACATGCGTGAACCATCTATATAAGGGTCCTCCGATAAAATTTCTTTAACAGGGGCCTCGAAAGTACTGGGTGCTGACCGCGCCGCTGGATCTATGGCCAAGCAGCCATAGAGCGCCGTTCCAACGACGTGATGAGGAACTGAGGGCGTCAATAGGTAGAAAGGGGGTTCTGTTCCCCAGTTCTCGGTGACAACCCGAAGGATGATCCACATGACAATGACGAAAGGCTGCTCATCCGGCATGGTTAGTACCGACAGAGGAGTCCCGAGGAGATGCACAGGTTGAATAGAGTGCCGTGCATCCTAACCACGCGAAACGATATCAAACCAAGTCCATCACGTATCATCGGTCCTTTTGACCGACTTGGTTCCGAGAACTAAGCTTCTTAAACGCTTGAGTAGCTGAAAACCTAGGTCAATAGAAGTTTCCTCCATTTATGCTTCTGTTCTTAAAGACTTGCACTTCGTTGGGGTTTCGCAGTTCCACAGCTCGCACTTTGGAGCTACCGTCTACCGTTATTGTGGAGGAGGCAAGGAATAAGCATTTACTGGGGCCGATGCTACTGCGCGCGCGCTTTAGTGGCTCGCGTCACTTTGCTTGCAGCTCACGCAATTGATTCACCATCGTCTCAGTCGATGGCGTGCTTCACACACGACACTTTTGTTGGATGCGCAGATACCGGATTCTCCAATCACATAGCAATCAATTGATTCCAGAGGACTTAACCCAGGTTACTCTGCAGCCTCCGCAGCTCGAGCTGTCGTCACAGATTGATATTTGCCAATACTCCAACGGGCAATCATGGCCCATGCGGTGTCTTTCAGGCGTCTTTCATGCCCCTTTGGCCACGTCTGGAAGACTTGCCAAATGTAGAGAAATCCAATTGTTCAATTCGTCGAATTGAACTAGGTTGATCTGTGGTATTATCTTCTCATGTGTGTGTGTGTGTGTGTAGCTAAGGCATTGTATTTGCGAATGGCAGCACATGCTTGAATACTCGACAACCATGAGTAATATAGCCATATTCGTCATGACAACACCATTATTTGCCTCGCTTCCGAGTGGAAGAAGCTGGTAGAGATGGTGAGCTTCTACATCCCTCATCCTTCTAGATTTGCTCTTCGCCAATAAATTAACAATTCATGAACCCCCAAAGTTGAATTATGAGACTCGATTGGAGTAGGAAGACCGTCAACATCTCAATAACGTCAGTCATTGCTCGATATGACCCGAATTGACTGACGGTAAACTCAGGTGACCCCAGTTTTTTCATGTCGGCGATCTCTAAATAGTAGTTGTTCGCTTTGCTGCAACTTGAGGCTGGCTGTTCGAAGTATGCGGAGCCCTCACGACTGACTGTACGAGCATGAGAATTGATGACGACTTTAATAAAGACTTCACCGTATTGATTTTAGCAGGCTCATACTGTAACTCTGTCAAATACTAGGTAATTCATCTGGCACAAGTATTGAGGATGAATCCGCATAGACGGCAGTGTGTTGTGAACATTGATGCTAAAACTAAACCAACATGAATGCTAAGACTAGGCCAACATGGTTTGCAGTCGCTCCCTCGCGCTTTGGTTCAAGTGACTGTTTCGTAGATGGGCTGTCTCTGACGACCCTTTCCCGCACTTCTTCGCCGGAAATTCCTTGTCAGACCCATACAGGCAATACCTGATCTAAAAGATCCACCCCAATCCATTTACCTAGTTTCTGCTCCCTGATCAGGTACTTTCCACTTTTGCGGTCCACTTGCCAGGCAGTCCAGTCTTCGTGGCCTGGGCTTCAAGGTGAGCTTCGTAGTCAGGCTCGATGAGAGTTAATGACTTGTTCAACCTGAACATTGTCCACCTGTGCTTGGTTATTGCAGCCCTCTCCATTTTCGCACATTCATCGTGATCGAAGACTTGACCACTTGGTTCGACCAATATCTCAAGCTTGTCGACTCGGTCTCGCAACGACGAAAGGCTTCCTCTGTATGTGCTGGTAGGGTTTGGGATTGTGATGTTGATCCCCATGTCGAGGAAGCCTTGGACTAGAGAGCCAAGCGATAGTGCTCTGCAACGGAGAGACGCCGGTTTAATTAGCTTACCAGAGACGAGGCGGCATTCGCATTTGCCCTCTTTCAGAGCTTCGAACAGTCCGATGTAAGGCGTAACCTTTCCCGAGATCCATTGTGCTCGCTTTATTGCGATTCTCTCTACACGATCCTGTCATTAGCTTCGAGCCAGCTTGAGATAGTTCAGGAAGATAAGCCCTACTCACCGATCACGCTCGTTGGAACCAAGGGTGCGGTTCCTTCGACAAGGAGGTCCGATTGAGATACTTGGTTTCCGTCTCCGTTTCCGCCTTCGTTTCCGCTAGTCGATGAATCCAAGTTGATGACTGGATCACCTTCCTCGTTGATAGTGGATGATTCGATAAGGTGCGTACTCGATGTTCTGTACAGCTCCATATCACCAAGCGCCCACGCGACAGAGAGCAGTTTGGCGTGGTCTCCGCTGGCTTTAGCACTCCTGAGCCAGGCTTGAATCCACGGGCGAGTGAGGGATATGGAGTCATATTTGTCCATGACCACGACGCAATTGTGTAGGTCTGAAAGTGCCATCGTCTCCGGCACGCGTCCGAAGTCTCCGTGCATGATCTCGAGCATCAGCTGCATCGGTGCCGGCTGATCGTCTGGGAGATGAATCATCCACTCGCCCTGCCCACCTTCCGTGGGTCGAAGCTCTTTGAAGCCGCTAAATAGAATCTTTTTCATCACCGGCGATGAACGAGCAAGGGCTTTCGAGCAGACAAGGTAAGCTGATGGCTGGTCGACGTGGTTGGCGCCGACGTAGAGACTCAGGTCACCGTACTCGTCGAGTACGATTAGGGCCTTCGGCTCGGTTCTCTCGAGTCTTCGTCGCTTAGGGTCAGGTGCCTCTGACTTTGTGGACTCATGAGACTCTCCTACTACGATGGAGTCCTTCATGATGTGCTTGTGTTGGTAGAAGTCGGCTGTGAGAGATTTAGGTTAAGGTACTCATAGAATGGAAGTGCGGGAATTAGGGCATTGGAAGGAAAGACCACCAAGAGTGAGATTGTGAGAAGAAAGACACAGGAAAAGAGAAGAAAGTCGTTTTTGGGAAAGTGTGAGGTGAGAGCGACTAGTGAAATTTGGGAAAGAGCTGCTGGAGCGATCTCCGGTTGAGGCAGGAAGGAGAAAAGAGCAGTAGACCAGGTGAAGAGTAGACAGCTACCAGTTAGTAATGGTCCGACTTTTTGTTAGCGCTTCAGATCTAGAGCTATTTTATTTCTCTAGTAGTGTCATGGTCATAGAAAATAAAGTCTGAGAATGCAGTGTTTGATGGAGTTGACGGTAAATTGACGTGATGCCCATTCTGTGCGATTCAAACAGCAGGACCAAATCATGTTCTTAAGACCTGAGGTCATTTCATAATTAAGCAGATTATATACCACACTACTTAGCCAAGCCCGTCTTCGCCGCCTGCTTCTGCAAATACTCCCTATGCTTGGGCTGCACAAAGCTCATATCCCCCCTCAGCATCAGCGACCTCTCGACGCCCTCCCGCAAGCCCGACTGCAGCACGTGCTCGCACGCGCTCAGGCTGAAGCCGAAGCGCGGGTGCGCCGCCTGGCCGAAGCTGAAGGGCGTCGACGACGGGTGCGAGTAGCCCGAGTGCACCGTGTATAGCTCAAGCTTCAGCAGGACGGACTGCAGGGCCGAGGCGCTGCCGCGGTACGCCGCCACGGGGTCCGGCGCCGTGAGGTCGATGCGCTGCGCCGCAAAGGACCGGATGAGCGAGCCCAGGAGGATGCTGTCGCACCGCTTGCCGCCGGTGGGGTCCTGCGGCGACGACATGCAGCGGTCGCCGTGCTTGAGCGTCGTGTAGAGGTTCGAGTAGGGCTCCAGCATCGTCGTGAGAAGGGTCTTGCGTATTGACGTGGCATCCTCTAACAGTCATGTTAGAAATCCATCACACACAGAAACACACCACACGGGGAAACCGTACCTATCAGTCCCGGCGGAACCAAGTACTCAATGTTGCGAAGCTTGTACGAGTACGTCTCCCTGTCATCGCCAGTGTACCCAAAGACGAGGTCCTCGTCCTCGTCGATGACGCACTCGGTGGCGATTTTCATGGCCATGTTGTTGAAGGTCTGCGAGTCGCCCAGCTGGTAGGCAACGCCCAGCAGCAGCGGGTTCTGCATGCTCGTTTTGACGGCCTCCATCCACCCGCGCGCCCACGGCCGCGTGACCCCCGTGGCGTCGTACTTTTCGACGACGACGAGGAACTGGTACAGGCGGGTGAGCTCGAGCTGGTCGGGGACCATCTCGAAGCGGCCGTGGACGATGTGGAGCAGCAGCTCCATCGGCTCCTGGCGGTCCTCGGGAAGCTCGACCGTCCAGCTGTCGCATGCGTCTGCGGGCCGCGACTCGGCGAAGCCGCCGTACAGCATCTTGTCGAACACCGCCGACGCCCTCGCCAGGGCTTTCGAGCACACAAAGTACGTCTTTGTTTTCTCTTCTACGTCCTTGCCGACTTGGAAATACAAGTCACCGTTCGAGTCGAAGACGTCGAGCCCGCCCACACTTCGGATAGCCGGTTCGCGATCGGCGTCTTCGTCCATCATCGTCATGATCCTGGTACCTTCCGATGAGACAATGTCCTCATCGACTCGGTGCGTCTAAGGCTCCCGATCCCGCAGAGCGCGGATGCCGTCCACCTTCTCCCCAGCCGCGCCAACCTGATGAAAGTTTTGGAGGTCGTCGGCCCGGCGCGCGAAGCTCCCAAAGGTGGCCAGATTGTGGCCCGTGCACGTCGTAGGACGCTGTTCAGCAAAGAGACGGGAGCGTATGAGATCTGGGCGACACTTTCAATAAGAAAACCCTTGGAGGGGGAGTCGGAAGGATGGGTGTGTCAGGATCGAGCCCTCTGAGCTGGTCGAATCAAAGACATGTTCATGCCAGGAGAACAAAGGCCATCCAGTGCATGAACGGCGTAGTAGAAAGAGACACGCACGCCGTCGGGAGATATACAAACCATCGGCCAGAACCCGGCCCCCGAGGCCCCCGCGAACAGGCCAGACCCTTGCGGTGCAACCCCCCCAATGGCCTCTTTGCATTTCGGAATCCCGCCTAGTGCCCCCGTCTGCCGCGGCATCCCACCCATTCGCGCCGCACGGAACGCTCGCGCGGGACCCCACACTCCGAAGTCGTCGCCCGAGACAAATGACAGCATCGTCGAGCGTCTTGCTAGCGGGATCTCCTCGTCGCGGCCGAAGCCAATCGGCGGTTCTGTCCGCCGGCAAGGAGGGCGGCAGCGCAACTTGCACCAAAGGTTCCGTCGACATACATCCCGCAAATGAAGGCGCCATTGACTCTTGGAAGACAACAAATGTCTACCGTTTAGAATAACCATGTCAGACGTTATCAGAACTGTAGATTTAAGCATCAAGTAACCGCACCAAGTACCACTTCCCGCAAGGCGTGCGAAACCGACGGACGTCTCCGGGGCTGCCGGTATCCCACCGGCGGCACAAAGAACATTGTTCTAGATTGATGGCTTCGCAGTTGATAGTCAATAACGGCGCCTGCTCATCACTTTCGAGTCTCGGCCTGAGTCGTCATACCACCAAGCGCTTGTGTGCTACACCAACAATCACTCCTGCTCTTGGTGGCGAGTGACAACGAACAGCAACCGAGATGTGTGTACCTCTGTCTAACAATCCGTTGCCTATCAAACCATCGCATAAGCCATTACTGCCACCGACGCCTCTCGATGAAACCCCACTGTCCGCCCACCTGGCCAATGCCCACTCTGCTGGGTCTTAACGAGCCATCATACTGGGAATCACACAAGAATCTTCAACGTGAAGGATATCATTTCGCACAGGAACCTCTGGGCAAGATTGAAATCAAGCTTTCCGGTGTTGAAACAAACAGAGAGCGTCGTGGCCCCTCCCCAACTTTCCATGAAAACCATCCTAATACTGGTTAGCATGTCGGCAGTGTCGAATCACGATAACTCACACATCGGCATGATGCGTGTCAAGGTGGAACAGGCAGTTCTCGACGGTCATCATCCGTTTGCCAGCCTTGTTACAGATCTCGTCGGGGACATATTTGTCCACAACCCCGTCACTTACAAAGATCTGAGAAACGCCTGTTAGCAGCGCGTATTCAGCAATAACACTGAACCACTTAATAGGTGACGGACCGGAAAGCTGGCGGTTGGTAAGGGAGAAGGCTCACTGTAAACATTGTCAGCTTATAACATTGACGGCCTTAGCACTCATAGGCGGGGCGCACGTTTCAGCCTCGCTTGCAAGCTTGTTCCATCTGTCTTGGTCCATGGCCAGTTGGAGTTCATTCCCCAGAAACCTCCCGTATGATTTTTTGATATGACAACAGAGCTTCTTGAGATTGGCCTTGGCCGCCTCCCTGTTTCCCTCCTCGACTACCTATTGTGCGAGGGGCGCCAGGTCGACGAAAGCAGTGGCCAGGCACGATCCATAGCGGCGGTCGTCATATTTGCCGTTCAGATATCGTCGACCGTTCACAAGCAGCGGCGAAGCGACAGTGGCAGAAGCTGAAAAGCCTGATGGTATAGGACTGACGCGGAGCAGAGCGAGGATCATGGCAGCGTGGCCGAGATGGGTTAAGGTGTAGTCTTGGCCGAGATGTTGCTTGACAGCCTGCTTTACGGCCTGGCTTTGGTCGATGGTAAGACTGCGTCTAATTGTCTTCGGATCGCCCTCGGCATCGGTAACGGGTAGTCCCCAGCCAGACTTCCAGGCTGTTAGTTTAAGGCGCCAAGGAGAAGAGGAGAAGCGTCTGAGAACTAACTGCTCCCTCATGCATAATCCTTTCGTGCTCGTCTCGTTTCTTCGCAAAGCCATACCCGATTGCAGTCACACCAGGCCTGCACGCGTCGAGAATGGATCCTGCCAAGTTGTCTGTCTCGGTGCCCCAATCGTACTGTTGAAGAGTGCTGAGACTCGGTCCTTCGTCGGCCCACAGCTCCCCGGCGCAGCGCAGCAAGTCTCCCACAAAGATGCGGGAGCTTACGCCATCCCAGAGAACAGGGTGGAAAGCAAAGATGACCTTCACGCGAGCTCCGATCCCAAGCTCTGTCGCCTGGCTCTGGTTATTCGCGACGAAAATCTTGACCGAAGACAGCGGCAGGGAGCTCGTCTTACTGTCCCCGGTGATTATAGAAGAAAGCTGAATTCCACTTTGGCGCTTGATGGTCCTATGGATCGTTCGCTTGGCCCGGTCGGAAACACTGCCTGCGTCTTTTGCCACGGTGTAAGCAACTTCGGGCGGACAACCTGGATAATCGTAGGCTACAAGCCTGACAACTCTACAAGCCAATTCCGGGTGACAGAACCGAAGGTGAACGAGAGCCCTTGAAAAGCGATACTCCAGATCGTCTACCGTCGTGCCGGTTGATTGGATGCGGAGAGTCGTGCTAATGTAGCTGGTGTATTGGCCACAAGACAGGTACTCACGACGTCCAAGCCAAGCTTCGGCGCCGAGGGCCGTACGTATCCAGGACTGTGGGAGATCGGTAGCGTTAGCTAGACGCCATTGGTAGTCATGCGCACGTAAAGAAGTAGGTGGGAGAGCCGCCCTGGCTAGGTGCGGCATGGGCATAATGACTGGCGGTTCAGAGCGTAAAGAGGGATAATTCGGTGCTATTATGATTAAAGGAATCGTGATAGATCGATGCGAGAGTGGTAAACACTGGATCAAAGGTTTGGTCGATTCGCCGTGTGCCTGTTGGATGATGCTCAACCAGAAAGCCTCTAGATGATGGGAGCTCAGGTCGACATCCTGAAAGAACTGGTATCGCACCATGTGGAAGACACATGTATGGCGAGGAATGCATACCATCCTGGACATTCATGCCTGCCTCGCAGAGTAGGAGGAGTACGTACCAAATTGACTCGCATGGCGGCAGGAGCATCGTGCTCGTATCTGAGAAGGAAACTCCAACAGTAGCATTATCTTGTATGACGGAGCTTGGCAGGTTTCCCCCTCCATCATCTACCGGGCGAACTTGTTCTGCAGCCGCAACATATGACCAAGACTCGATAAATGCCTGTCTCCCGCTGGCGGTTGTGACTTTCCACATCTAATACAAGAACGAGACGAACATCGCTCAATATCACGAATGTTGACTGTTCATGGTCTTTTACTGCGTCTATCGCAGACTCGAAATTGGGCTCTGACTATAATGTATTTTGGATTGATGTCGTGGGCAAATACGCCTTTGAGAAACACCCACCAGCACCACACAGCACGCGAACATTTTGACAGTTGGCGCGAAACAAATGTTTGATGAAACAATAGGAATTACCAAACTCAATATGAGCCTAATCTAAAGCTGGCAATTTGCTTAAACTTAAACCCCATCGTCGCGATGCCGGTGATGCTGAGTGCTGATGGCCGCCTCCCTAAGCTAGTCTCTTTTCGTGCGACGTCGTGTTAATAAGCAGAGAGCGACGGGTGTCCCTTGCATCAGTCTCATCCACAAGACCTCCGCACCAACACATCAGCCTCAGTCATGAAATCTACCAACATCATACGGTCACGGCAGTAAGAAACAATGATCCCATTTTTTCCTCTTCTGTGATCTTCACCTCGGGATGGCGTACACAGCAGCCCCCGCCCGTCAAAGGTTGGCCCAAACATCAGACGACACCCCCTCCGTGCCCATCTCATCGCCATCAGCCCAAGCACCACCACCGCCACCATCAGACGGACGCGTTTCCCGCAAACATATACGGGACCCAAACTCATGGGACCCCAATCCATCATCAAATAACCCCTTCGCCCTCATCCCAGCCGCATCATACAACACCCTCGCCCAGCTCTGGCCACTCACGTTCCGCCTGCTGCGCGCCCAATGGCGGCTGAAATGGTTCCTCCTGCCAGCCCAGCCCGGCTCGCCACGCCAGTCGGACGCACTGCACGCCTTTTTCACGCAAGTCGGCCACGGGCGCTCGCGCTTCGTGCGCAACTCTGCCGTCGTCGTCTTCGCGATCCTCGTCAACCATGTGAGGAGGATGGTCTTTCCCGCGCTCGGCGTCGGCGGGTTCGGCGCGCCCATCGCGACGCTGAAGCTGGCGGTGGGAAGCCCGGAGATCTTCCTCAGGGAGGAGATGGACTTGGGAATTCTCGGGAGGAATTCCGGATGGGAGGGGGTGTGGAAGGCCGTTGGGGACGTCGTGGGCGGTTGTGCTCTGAAGGATGTCATGGTCATATGCTCCGATAAGTGGTCGGGGCATAGGCTTGAGGTTAAGATCATGCAAACGCTCGAAGGAAGCCATGCAACTGGGTCCAAGACAACGCCCAAAAAGTGGATTAACGAAGACGACGAATGGAAGATGATGGACCGGAAGGGCAGGGAAATAGAAAAGGACATGGTCGTTGGGGCGGTGGTCTACTTCGTCTGGGTTCTCGGATGCGCAGAGTATGTCCACGCGCGGGCGGTTCATGCTGTCGCAGTCGGCATCGCATACACCAAGCTCCTCCGCGGCGGGCCAGCCCACCACCAGGCCATGAAGGAGATCCTCCTCCCTTCTGCCCCTCTCAGCACCCTCAACGTTCTCGGAACCCACCTAGAGCTGGCCTACTACATCGTATACGGACTCCTGCCGCTGCTTTCCCTCGCGGCCACGTTCGCCTTCAGGGCCAATCCCGTGAGAAGCAGGCCGGAGCTGGCTTTGCTGGTTGCAGGCTGGGCCTGGGGCACTGGATACGTGACGCGGTACTCGAACAAGTACTACATCGGTCTGGAGATGAGCGGGCTCCTGCTTGTGCTGTGGTGGATCTCGGCGGCGGCGGCGGTCTTTGCGTGGAGCGCCGTGAGGGCTCGGTTCAAGGCACGAGTTCTGCGGGTTTGATATTGGTCGGGCTGCTGACCTTGGATCTCACTGAGCGATCGCGCATCACGAATGGATGCGTCCACTCCCAATGTCCCCGATTATCGTACGGCTCTCCGGGACCTAATAAGCTACAACCTTCAAAACAAGCCCCATACATCTGACCGCTTCCCGGTGATAATGGGAATCGGACCCTCCGCCAGAACCTCGCGCAACCCCATGGAGTTAGCGCTCTGACGCCAAGGATAATTATTTCCATCTTTTATGTTCAGACCAGCGATCCTGCTCGGTCTAGGGGCCAATCACCTATTGCTCAATACGAAATTACCACTTCGGAACCAGAATCAAGCTCCCGATTTGGCCCCCGAACCCCAAAACTCACCCAGGTCCTCTCAGCAAACGGTCAGCACTAACCCTATATCCCCTTGCGGCACCTGTCCCTAGATAACGGCTTTTCGAAATTCATCGTACATAAACAACTTAGCGCCCAGTGATGGTTTCCCCAAGCCTGTACAGGCCCTTCTCCAGGATATTTCGCACCCGGCGGCGGTGGGTACGTGACTGAAACAGCCCAGACTCGGCCGGCCCCTCATTTCGTCCCATCATCGACGCATCATTCATTCCCTCACCGCACACAGTCCCATCCGGCCGCGCGTATCTTCCCCATACGGCACCGCGAAACCTCTCCTCGTCACCCGCTTCCGCCAAAAACCACCATGGGACCTGTGTATGCCGGGCTCGTCCTCCTGCCGTGCCTCTGGATAGCCTCGCAGCTATGGACCCTCTACGCCAACTACCGCGCGGCCCGCCTCACGGGCCTGCCCATCGTCGTGCTCCCGTATAACCCGGACAGCGTGAGTGAAGAGCGAACCCACACCCGACGCCGCCGCCCCCGGTGGCCTCGGCATCCCGCGACGAGGACTAACACGCCCGCCAGGTCCTCCACATCGTCTTTGCTGTGCCCCTCCGGCCCCTCCTCAAGCGCCTGCTCCCCGCCCGCGCCTTCGCCGCCGTCGAGCTCGCAATCTTTGGCTGGGAGTTCCGCGACAAGGCCGCCGTCCACGCCCGCATCGGCCCGGCCTTCATGATCGTCACGACGGGGCTCAACCAGCTCGTCTGCGCCGACCCGGCCATGGCGCAGGCCATCCTAGCCAAGCGCAAGGAGTTTATTCTGGCGGATATCTCGATCAAGATTATGAGTTTCCTGGGGATGAACGTCCTGACGGTACGTTGAACCCTCCTGGCGCCTTGAATGAGAGATGCAGTGCCATAAAAGACGCCGTTTGTCCAAGTCCGCGGCCGGAGTGGTAGCGCTGACAACCCAACCACAGTCCAACGGCGAGTCCTGGTCCCGCCAACGCCGCATCGTAGCCCCGGCCCTCAACGAGCGCATCAGCCCAGACGTCTGGAAGGAGACGGCGGAGCAGGCCACCTCCCTCGCTGACCTCCTGCTGTCCTCCTCCTCCCCGTCCGCCACCTCCGCCGACGGCGCGTCCTCCGACACGCTCCCCGGCCTCCGCTCCATCGCCATCAACGTCCTCACCCGCGTCGCCTACGGCCACCGCAAGCCCTTCGCCCTGCCCTCCCTCCCCCGCGACCCCAAAGCCCCCATGTCCTACGTCGACGGCATCTCCCTCTGCGCGGAGCTCCTCGCCGTGTCGGCGCTCGTGCCGGCCTGGCTCCTCCGGCTGCCCATCATGCCGAAGCTCCTGCAGACCCTGGCCGTCGCGCTGACGAGGCTGCCGGACCTGACGAGGGACATGCTCGATCAGGAGCGCCGGCGGTCCGCGAGCACCACCGCCGCCGGCGACGCGCCCGACACCATCATGAGCATGCTCGTCCGCCTCTCCGACCAGGAAAAGAACCATTCCGCCGCGGCCGCCCCCTCCGAGAAGAAGGCCGTATCCAACAGCAGCCCCAACAACAAAACCTATCTCACAGAGGAAGAAATCGCAGGCAACCTCTTCATCTTCACCGTCGCCGGCTTCGACACCACCGCCAACACAATGGCCTACGCCGTCGCCGTCCTCGCGGCGTGTCCGGAGTGGCAGACCTGGATCCAGGCCGAGATCGACGCCGTCCTCGGCCCGGCGCCGCCGGAAGGCGAAGCCGACGGGGAGTTGCCGGACTACGCGACGGCGTTCCCGAAACTGACGCGGTGCCTGGCCGTCATGGTGAGTCGCTGAACCCTGCCTCCCTCGACCTTTGTCCAAAACCCCGTAGATGCGTCCCCTCAACCAGACAACCCGGAAGCTGACCTCCAGCGCAGTTCGAAACCCTCCGCCTCTTCCCGCCCCTAACCCATATCATGCGCTTCACCGTGACCCCCCAGACCATGTCCTCGTCCGCGCCATCACCCTTCTCCCTCCAGGCCCCGTCCATAGTCTACATCAACACCGTGGCCCTGCACACCTCCCCCTCGACCTGGGGCCCAGACGCCCTGGACTTCAAACCCACCCGGTGGCTCCAGCCCGGCGGCGCCGGGGAAGCCGACGCGACACCGCAGCTCATGACCCCGCCCCGCGGCACGTTCCTCCCGTGGTCCAGCGGCCCCCGGATGTGCCCGGGCCAAAAGATGTCCCAGGTGGAATTCGTCACCGTCATTGCGACGCTTTTCCGGAAATGCACCGCCGAGCCGGTCCCGAGAAAGGGGGAGAGCATGGAGCAGGCGAGACAGAGGTTGTTGGACTTGACGCAGGATAGCCAGCCAATCGTGACGTTGCAGATGAAGCGGCCCAAGGATGTGCTTCTGAGGTGGACGAGGCGATGAGTTGGGGTTGCGCCTGTTTCCGCACAGAGAGCCTAGGTCTTGGGGCCCGTGCTCGCCATGTCTAAAGTGCCAGCAAGCGTCGCTAGCCGTCAAAGACGCTGTCACCGAATGGCCGGTTCATCAAGCAAAAGAATATTCGGATTTCTATTACGATGTATGCAGTGTTCAGAGTTGTGCTTAGTAAACTCCGTTTTCGCCATGCTACCTACCCAGCTTCCCCCGAATCCAGTTAACGTCCTCCTTCCCGTTCCATCAGTCATTACGCGTGCCTCACTAGCACGTCGTTTTCATCAGTTCCGTTTGCCCTTCCTTTATTGAGATATCCCTTTTTTTTTTCCCGCTCGCATCCAAAAATGTTGTCTAGACTGACATATCATACAGCATAACCGACGGGAGGTCTTCACTCGTCAAATCCAGCGGAAGTCGCCCGTGGCAGGGCCCGATTCTGTTATAGAGGATGAAAAGTCCCGGACGGTTGACTTTTCTGGTACCTAAATCACCGCAGGTACGATGTTATCGGCTATTTTGCAGCCTGTTGATCCGCAAGAGCAGGACGAAAGTCAAAATGATTGCCGGCCTACTCAGCCTGTACGGTTTCGCAGACTGCTCGCCCGGCCGAATCCCGGGAGCCATTTGCGCTTTTGTAACGGAGCGCCGCCACTGCCGTTGTTGCTTATCGGAGTCGTTTCCGAAGACACTGGCGTCCCGTTTGCTTTTGGTGTATGCGAAGCGTATGCTGCCATGGTTGTTGTAGGCGTCGAAGGAGCCCCATCAGCAATGGGGGCACCCTCGTCGAAGCTGCTGGACCGAGCAGGTCTTGGTTTTCGCATGATGGGAGGCGGTGTCGCACTGTCTCGATCCTCATCCACAAGGTGAGAATGTTGAACCCATGAAGGAACGCCCATCGTACCGGCCTTCGCTGTCACTGACGGAGATGGCTCAGCCACGGGAGATGCGGGCTCGGGCTGAGTTGGTGTGGTTCCGCCACCAACGGACCGCCTGAAGATGTTGAGACGATGCCCGCGAGATGCCGTAGCGGATGAAGGTGGGTAGTGGCTGTCCTTGGATCGGACACCGGGCTTTGACTCTGAACGTTGGGGAGTGTTGGCGACCGACTCAGCCAACTGGAGCATTTGCGCATCAACACTACTACGCCTTGACCCACTGCGGGAAGGTGACTTGCGTAGTTTCCCGTTGGCTGGAGGCTGCTTGGATGATGTTGAGCCCGTCTTCGCACCGAGGCTTGATCTTCGGTTTGGCGGGGGAAGCTGCTGAACGCCATCCGGGAAGAGTGCTGGTTCCGCCAACATGACGTCTTCCGCGAGGTTGCGGTGCTGTGGTGCAAGACCAGGGACTTCAAACGCACCACTAAAAGACCCAAACATGGCGTTTGTGTTCCATCCCCCGCCAGACGGGGGGAAGCTAAAGAGGTCCGGGGACGCACTCTCGGTGTGCTCGAAGTATTTTGGGTCTTTGCCCTGTTGCAACCAAATGTCGAGACTGGAGTCGAGTGAGTGAACGGAATCCCCGTCCGAGTCCCATTCAATATCGCGGCGGTTGGATATTGTTGTTTCACCTGCCGATCTTGGGCGAGGTACCAACGGTGGCTTCATGTCAAAGTAAGCTGCACTGGCTGGCTCGTTGCGGTCTACGAAAGAGCTGTGCGGAGCCTGTTGGAACACCGGCGCGCCTCCCGAATGCTCGCCTTCCTCATCCTTAGAGGTGCCGTCGGAAATGGACCTGTAGCTGCGCTGATCGGATACGCTCCGTTGATTGAAAAGAGTATCGTTCGACGTCTTGAACCTACGAAGCGTCGATGTGGAAATAGTGTCGGGCGTGGGAGGTAACGCTTGCTCGCCGGATCGTGAGGTTGGCGTGTCGGTCGTTACTCTCCGTAGAGCCTCCCTCTTCGCGTCCTTGACATGCTGGCGCGACTGTCCTCTACTAGAGAGAGGGGACTGATCCTGGGCTGGTGCCTTATCCAGGTAGGCATGATCGAGCCTGGCCAACTTCTGGAGGGGAGAAGTGTGGTCGATGATGTCGTGGATAGACTGGAACTGACCTGGACCAGGGGCACGCCCAACCGAGTTGGATCTGCTGGGCCGACTTATCCTCGTTGACATTGTGGTCAGCGGTCTTTGGACGTTGGATTGATCGCCGCCGTACGATTGCTTACGGGATCGCGGTTGCGGTGATGGGCCGTCCATCGGGCTCGGCTCATCCGCGTCGGCGACAATCGTCCGGTCCTGATCATCCTTGCCCCCATAGACGCTTACAAATGAGCTTTCGCTAAGAACACTTAGACTCGGGCTCGTCATGTCATTGACGTGACGTACGTCAGCATCTTCGCCCTCGGTCGTGAGCCTCGGCAAGCTGAGAAGGCTACCGCGTGAACTGAGGTACACTTTGCGCAAGTTCTCGGTGTTTTCTGTGCGGTCCGACAGAAAGCTCGGCATACGGTTGAGAGTATTGGCGTCTTCTTCGAGTCGAGCTAGATCCGCTTCCCTGGGTTTGGGCGTTGGACCGTTGAACCGAGACTCGAGGGCTTCGAGGGCGAGAATCCCAGCTGCGTCGACCTGCCGCACCATTTCTCGCTCCTTCAAGAGCGCTGCGACCTGAGCTTCGAGGGTCACTATCATCTGGACCGCCTCTTGCACAGCTTTGTCTCGCTTCTCCAGCTCGTCCAACAGTTTGTCGTTCACATCGTCAATTTGTGCTTTCTCGCCCTCGAGGGCGTCGATTCGCTCCTCTAGAGCGTTCTGTCGCTCGCGACGGTGGAAGAGCTCGAGCTTCAGGTCAAAATTTTGTTTGTGCAGGCTGGAAACGGTCTGTCAAGGATTTTGTCAGCAAGACGCCTAGACTGACGTGGAACGGAGTATGGTGGAATACTCACAGCCTCCATCTCTTTCACACCCATCCCCGTCTTCTTTACGGGCTCTGCATTACCTCCGCTTGACCTGGGCCGATGTCCGTCCACGGACTCACTCTTCACAGGGGAGCTCTGAAAACGGCGCGCAGCAATTTCCATAGAGGCGTTCATGTTTTGAGTTGACCTTGAGGCGGCCAGTCTTTCGGCTTCTTCCCTTCTCTTCTGTAGCTTGTCCTGTAGGTAAGTTGACGTCGCGCTCTGTCTTCCTGAATCAGACGTCCTGTCCCTCGAGACTGCAGAGCCGGGCCGGGAGGTCACTGTGGAGGGCGTGCAAGAGCTGTGGTGGAATTTGTGCGGAGGGTGAGCGCTTGAGGGCCGCGGGGAGGTGACAAACTGCGAAGTCGAGCTGTTTGTGCTTCGAGGGGTGATTCGGGTGGCGGTAGTACTTGTGCTAGATCTCGAGGACGGGCGAGGGTAGCTGGGGGAGGGATGTGACCTTTCGCGGTCCCGCGATTGTATTCGAGCAAGATTGTCCATCTTGTCGGCAAAAAAGAAACACCAAAGTGTGCCACGCAATCCGATTGAACCGAGGGGTTGCAGGTAAAGCGGGATGACGCTCAGCTCCGTCCTATAAGACGACTCTTTGGCCCAGAGAAGAAAGCCGGCAGTAGAATTGAGGTGCTCAGCGGCCGAATTGGGCAACGGCGAGGTGAATACAATCGGGATGATGCTTGCTGAGAGGCGCAGAAGCACGGATGACAAGTGCGTCGAGCTAGCGCAGCTGCAGGCGGTCGAGCTCGCTCGATGGAGGAGGGCGGTCGACGGGTCTAGATAAGAGAGGGACCCTGGATCGCAGCGCGGCAATGAAAAGCAATTACGGCGGTAGCGATCCTCTTGAGTCGTGCCGGTGGATGCGCTTTGAGGATATATCAGAGGCTGCTATTGCGAAGGAACAGGCCAGGACCTGGTTATCTGCAACAAAGGGCGACGCGACTGCAGACCGCGGCATGTAGCGGATGTGCAGCAGAAAGCGAGAGCTTTGCAGCGAGTCGGGACCGTCTAGACGCGAATGCTGCGTTGCGTTGGATGGCTCGACATGGATCGATGAGAGCTGCAAGGATGCGCTGGGCGATCAGGCAAAGGCTCGATGCGGAATCTTCTACACAATGTCGGAGCGGCAGCCAAGTAGAGCGTTGGAATATGTCGCAAATGGTAACCAGCCTGCCACGGGGTTCCTGTCGCGATGGCGCAGGAATGTCTCAACTGACGACGGCTGGTGATGCTGCAATGTCTCGAAGGGTGGGACAAACGAAGTAACGCAGGACGGGCTGACGGAGGAGGCTGGGAATGCAGGGGGAAAAAGTATGCTGGGTATCTGGAATTGAAGTGGTAAATGAAGCGTAGCAAATTGTTGATCTTGTCTTTGTGTGTCGTCACCGTCCACGTCGCAGTCGGCCAGCAATTCTGGTGTTGCGATGGACAACGATATCGGCGTCGTCCAGACGGCAACGAGGACGACAAAGCCTCTCTCTTCTTTCTTTCTCTCTCCTCGTTTTCGACTCCGCCAATGACTGACTGGACGTTGCTCTGAAGGGAGGGAGACCTTTCGACCCTGGGAAATGGATGGTGAATGGTCGACAGGGCTGTCGTGGAATCTGACCAATTGAAGCCTAGAGGAGCGAAGAGAGGGACAGGGTGGTTCGGCAGATGGTCGAGACGACGGGTGGTAATCCGGGTATTGGGACTCCGGCGAGATCGAGTTGTGGGAGGAACGAAGGAGACTGAGGAGAATGACGAAGCGAGAAACTACCCATTTCCCTCTTGCAGCCGTCAGTTGCAGGACAATTAAGAGAGCCGGAAGGAGAAGGAGAAAAGGGCGTCGTCTCATGCAACGAAACAGAGTGACGCGACGAGGGTAGCTGCAGGGGGCTCAAGGATATGGATATAGATGGAGAGAGGAGGAGGGGAATGATTCCTAGGAAGCAGGTGGAGAGCGACTACTGCAGAGTGACAAGCAGGCGTAGATTCCACCGGGTTGGCTGCACCTCAATCGCCGTCGCGCACGCGCAGCCAACCTTGGGTGTCCAAGAGTGGGATGGCAAAGGAATCAGACGCGATGGTTGGACGGAGCCGAGATGCGCAGCCTGGGGCGGAAGACAGGCAAAGGCTTCGGCTACAAGGTTCGAGGTGGAGGGAAGGAAGGTCGGGAGTGGGCTGGCCAGGATGGGCTGAAGCAAGGAATTGATTGCTGTTGGTCGGCGATGGAGACGAAAAAGGAATGCGTCTCACTGACTATTGCAGGCGATGAGCATATGATGTGACTACATCGAGGAGATGAGTGAGTGAAGATTACAAGTGAAATAATGTGAGATGAGGTAACCAACGGAGCGAGCCCGGCAGGTGAGATGAGATAAGAGCCGCTGCCGCCTAGGAAGGAGGTTGGAAGGAAGAAATCAGGCCATGGCAACAACGGCATTCGTTCAATTGAGACAGAGCCAGGAAGGAAGGAAGAAAGGAAAGAGCAAACAAGGATCGCTCCTCGGCTTTCATCACTTAACTATTACAATTTTTGCTTTTCCCATCCGACGCGTCGCTTTTGCAGTCTCTCTTTCCAACCATCCCACTTCTCTTGCTCTCCCCCTCACGCACCACTCGGGTCACCCAAACTCCATCCCTTCTGCCGCGCCTCACTCTAGGTAATTGTTTGGTGCCTGACCCCCGCCTCCGAGATCTTCATACCTATATCCCCAGGTCGCGCGCCGGTCCAGGAACAGGAATAGTAGCATCGGACAGGGGAGATTGCATGGCGTCGAGCTCGTCGCTATTAGTGCCCTCGGCCGGCACCCGCAAGTCGCTAGTCGATGTCTAGCGGCACTTTGGAAGAGCAGCATCGTGTTAGTACAGCAGTCAGTCGAGAGCTTTTCTGGTTGAAGTAAGCTTCGCGCTGTATTGATCGACATCGACATCGCCCGCCGTTTGCGTTCTTGTCGAGCTTTGCCTTTGGGCAGCAACCAAGTCGTTGTCGCGACGGAAGAATCCTCTGGTTACCCCAAGTGCAAGGGACCGAGCAGCGCACGCGTCTTTCAATCTCTCCCACGCCTCCGTCCCCTCAGATTGACCCCGGAATTGATTCTTCCATTTATCTAGCGTACGGGACAGATGCGGGCGGGCGTTATGGATGCTGCCTGATACGGAAGCTTAAGCTAAGCTATTGGTGCTATTGAAGCTCGAGCAATCATCTGATGGTTTTCTTCGGCGTCAGCGCTAGCAACCACAACTCGGCCTGAGCTTTCTTTTTCACAATTAGGCAGGGTTATGCAATGCTGGACTCTTAGTGCACACACACACATGCAGGGGGCCATCCAGGGTAACATCCAATCGCTCCGCGCTGTTATCCCTGTCTGCCTCCTGCAGGTTTTCCTTCTCCATTGCCCAATGACGGCCGATTCCAGTGTGATGGGAACAAGGCCATCCCCGGACCCCAGCAACAGGCTGACTCTGCCGTGCGCCTCCCAGGGGGCGCCATCACACCCGCAAGGAGGGGTTACTCGCATGCTTGCTTTCTCTTTCGAAGAGGGAGAGAGGACACACTGCTCATCGTTTGCCGAAGACGAAGGAGATGCTGGCGCTGAAGACACTTGATGGCAATCGCTAAGAAATCAAAGAGAGCGTGGTACAAGGCCGAGGCGTTACGCCCGAATATGATATCCGTCAATCAATACTGCAACACACTCAGGGTCTTAGCGGCAGTCGCTTCCATTGCCATCACCGTCAAGGCGTACGGTCTGCGGCTAGCCGTCGATAGACGCACCGGGACGTCGCAATTATACCTGATATTGATCGGTCCTTCATCCCGACCATGGCCGATTGGGCAATACGGACGGCTCTACTGTGCCATCTCCATGTCGCCCAGAGCCGTCGGATTTTGAGTGCGGGCCAGATATGCAAACCCTCCAACGGTGGGCCTGGCCAGAATGCCGGCCGGCTCCATGCACCAGACAGACGCCGTCGGCCGCCTTTGGTCAGGGCCCGCGAAAGACCAAAATAGCGTTCCCGAAATCTGGTAAACGTTCCGCTGGCGTGGACCCTTTACAGCTGTGCGCTCCAAAAGCTGTGCGCTCGTCTGACCTGACCCATGATGCCCGATCCCTGTCTTTTTCGCCATGCTTTTCGATTTATTTTTTTCATGGACCATGCATGCTCCCCTCCTCCTCCTCCTCCTCCTCCATACCTTGATACCCATGCCCAGCGATGCCCCGTCTCGATCGACCCGGGTCACATGTAGTCAACGATGGAGTTCCTCCCATGGTTTCGTCATGACTCAAATCTCGTCCGACAGGAGCCACCCGGCGCTGCTGTTGCGAACCTAACACGCCCAGCCGGCTCCCGGAGAACAGCCCGCGAGGTGTGACGGAAGACGAACCCGCATGCACGAAGCAACGCCGGCTTGAAAACTTGCGTAACGGCGAGTGAAACCTCACGCGGTCAGCTCGGCGGGCGTCAATCCACGTAGACATTCGATACCGGCCGGAACAGGAAGACTCTCATCTGACCGTTGAAGTGTGTTGCAACCGAAACGCATTCTCACGTTCCACTGAGACCGAATCACTGCCATAACAGTTACAACGAGACGGGTTTCTTCAGTGACTGGCTATGAGGCGTTAGTCCTCATCCCCAGAACAGAAGGGGACACTCAAGGCGAAGCACCGCCGACCGACAGTTAATATCCCTGCTGCAACCTAACCCCCTGCCTGAGTCGCTTGCAGCAAGGATACGCGACAATCACGAGTGCGACGCCAGAGTGCCCCTTGAATCGTCCACCTTGGTTTGGTTTGCCATCGAATGATCCCAAGGACACGAGTATCTGGCATCTAGGTGGTGTACACGTGTAAGGGGCGCCAGCCTTTTCCCTAGTTTTCTCTTCACAGCTTTAGTGTGTACACCGTGTGTTATCCATCCAAGGGACAACCTGAACTTGGAAAGTTCTGGAGAGCCCCCTAGTCTCCGGATCATGCAAGCACTTAAAGTTGACACTAAGAAACATCGTCACTCTACCGAGCCCCTCATCCAAGACCAAGAACTTGGTTTCTTTTTATTGAACGCCTGGCCCAAGCGTTGGGGGGAGGTTGGTCATGCCCATGGCCACGGTCCCCACTGCTTTTTGACCTGGGAGCTATCCAAAGCTGAATAGGGAACAGAATTGTGTAGGATACTATCATACTCCTTGCATGTGTCTTGCATCAAATTTATGTAGGCACCAAAAAACGATATTGCTCACACGGTTATGTGGTCTTTTGTTGATTCATTCTACTCTACTTGAGTCCAAAGGTCTATACGAAGGGAAGAATGACATGACTTGCACAATCTCCTCCCAGATGCACGACATGTCTGCCCTTGTTCAGACAATGATTCATCCCAAAGTTACTCACCGCAAAACTCTCCCCGCTCACCACCACCCTCACGCTCTCCCCCGCCTCGAACTCGACACCCAACGCCCAGATGCCAATGTCCAGCCTCACCACCTCGCCGGGCGTGATCTTGTCCTCTTTTTCGTGGGGGTGGAATGGCCAATGCGGGTGCATGCTCCTCGCTTCGTCGATGGCGCGATGTGACGCCCTCAGGATTCCTACGGGGCCCTTGTAAAGCACCACCTCAGTCTCCTGCTCCGGTTTGAACTCCTCAAACGACTTCACTGGGATGCCCTTCCAAGGCACGTTGAGGTTTTTCATCTGCTTGCCTTCCTTGTCGAGTTTTTGGATCATGATGTACAAGTCCATGTCGTCGTGGTCCGGACAGGACATGTATAGCACGGCCTTGGGCAGGCCCATGATGCGGGTTGTTTCGGTGAATGTGTAGTTGAAGCCGACGCTTTCCCCGGATTCTGAGTCGTAGCTGACCGTCGTCGGCTTCTCAGGCCCGCTGTCGGGAGCGAGACTCCCCTCGGAGCTCAAGTAGAACTGCCTGTACTGCGTCCGGGCCGGTGGGAAGTCCTCTTCGACAACGTTCTCAATGGCCTGCGGCACCTTGTTCTCAAACCGCAGCAACGCCATCCGCACCTTGGGCGTCTTCTCCCAGCCGTTTTCAACATCTTTGAGATAATGGTCGAAAAACGAAAACAGCTCCTCCTTGGCCTGCGGGTTCCCCCAGAGGTCATACCACTCCTGCCACGGATGCCACCGCAGCCACTTCTCGTCCGTGTTGACCTCCAACCAGCCCCGGATGGCGCCCATCCCGTGCATGGTATTCGTCCACGTCCCCGTGATGTATGTCGGGACATTGATCTTCTTCATGTCAGGCCTCTTGTCGTTCCACCAAGAATTCGCCAGCGGGTGCTGCTTGAACATCTCGCGGAAACTCTCGATCCCTCTTCGCCCCTTGAGCATGTGCTTGACAATGAGCTGATCAAAGAGGTCGCCGGCGTAGATCCCTCCGCGTGCGAATTGCTCCCTGTACAAATCGCCACAGCCCTCCCACGGCGCAATGGCCTTTAAGCTAGGCGGGCGGAGCGCGGCGATGAACCACTGCGCGATAGCAAGGTGCGAGTTACCCGCGAGCCCGACGCGGCCGCTGCACCATTCCATCTTCGCCACGGCCTCGATCGTGTCGTAACCGTCCTCCGCCTCCTGGGTGCCCATGATCACCATCGTGCCGCCGCTGTCGAACGTTCCGCGCGTGTCGACGTTGACGATGGCGTATCCGCGGGGCACCCAGTCAGCGGGATCGGGGGCCTCAAACTTTTCCAGCCCGGAAAGCGTTCCTGAGGGGATGCCCAGATCCCATGGCGTCATGTAATTTAGGGACATGAGGCCGTTGAACTTCTTGCCAAAGGGGGACCAGCAGATGAGCGCGGGCACTCTTTCGTCCGTGTTGGCAGGACGCAAGACGTCGGCGTAGAGAATTGTACCATCTCTGGCAGTGATGGAGACATCGTGGTCTACCTGTATGTCACAGGGCAATGGGCGGGCGTCTGCGTGGGGGTGCTTCCAGCCCTTTGGTAGAGTCTCTGTCCTAGGGTTGAGGCCGGTGTAGCCATCGCGGCCAACCACTGGTGAGCTCAGCGGCTCAACCGGAACTTGCCAACCGGGTTTTTGCGTGGCTGACATGGTTCCACGGTTAAAGATGGACTGGTAATTGGCTCAATGGCTAATGAGGTTGAAAAAGAGCAAGTGGAAAAGCCCAGCCGATGACGAACAATATTGTCGGGGCATCATCTCAAACAAGGTCCTTTATGACAACAAGCATCAAGCTGCCCATCCGTATCCATTAACCGTAATGTTCCTCGAGGTTTCAATCCGAAAACATCGACATCCACACCACCATCAGAATTGCGGCCCGTCCTCGCGTCTGCGGGATCGAGGCCCACAAACTCCCGAAACGACCGCCACACACCAGCCGCTGCCGAGCCGACGCATTCCGCACCCAACGCAGTGTCCCCCCCCCACCCCCTTTCCGTACCGAGCCGATGGGGGTTCTTGGTCGAACGGTCCGAAACTCTGGAAACCATCGGAGGATGTTGTTCGGGCGGTTTCTTAAGATAGATCATCTGAAGTCGGAAACGATGACATTGAGCTTCAATGTGGGCTGATGGAGTCGTCGGACGACATCCATCAACGTGGATGAACGTCAAATATAAACCCATATCCATGGTCCTCTCCGTAAGGGCCCCTGAGCGCAGCATCTCCATACTGAATACTGCGCAAAGAAATCCATCACATTTATTTGACCATTTTCAGCCAGTTTTAAGATGGTAGCCGCTACTGACTACTCAAAGCCTTCGGCGACTATCACGGTCCCGTTCACCAAGAAGACCGAGTCTGTCTCTGTTGCGCCTCTTATTCCTGAGCCAGCCGGCCCCAGTAAACTCTTCTCGAAACAGGGTGTGAGCTACGGCGACTTCCGCGATGACCTCGTTCGGGATGGATATGTAGTCGTCAAAGGCGCGGTCCCGAAAGAGAGAGCGGCCAAGTACGGCGAAGAGATGATGTCCTATCTCGAGAACTTGTAAGTTGACACCCTTGTCAGGGTATTTACCAGGTCATTCCAGAGTACGAGTGCTAACATGACTAGCACCGGAGGTCTTGGTTTCAAGCGTGACGACCCCAGAACCGTTAAGGAATCCAACCTCCCCATCATCACCGTGAAGGGCATGTGCCTCGGCTACGGCATCGCCCACGAAAACTTCACCTGGGACATTCGCCAGGAACCCGGCGTCGTGGAAGCCTTTGAAAAGGTCTACGACACCAAAGACATCATCGTCTCATTCGACGCCGTCATCATGGCATTCCCCAACCGTACAGACATCAAGCCCAACAACCCCTGGCCGCACCAGGACCAGGACCCAGCGAAGCCTGGCTTCCGCTGTCTTCAAGGGCTCGTCAACATCCTCCCCAACGGCGACAAGGACGGCGGTCTCATCGTGTGTAAGGGCGCGCACCGCCTCTCCGAAGAGTTCCACGTGGCCTTCAAGGACGAGCCCAACAAGATCTGGGCCTGGACAAAGGAGTGGTACGGGTTCACGGACGAGGGCATGAAGTGGCTGGCCGACAAGGGCTGCGAGTGGCTCAAGATCAACGCTGAGCCGGGCGACCTCCTGCTCTGGGACAGCCGCACGCCGCACTACAACCTGAGCCCCGAGGGCGACTCGCCGCGGTTCTGTGCGTACACCTGCTTCATGCCCGCCGCCGAGGCTACGCAGGAGGACCTGATCCGGAAAAAGGGCGCGTTTGATAACTTGCAAAGCACGACCCACTGGCCGAACGCGATGCATGTTGGCGGCATCCCGGTCTTGCGGGATGGCAAGCCGTGTCCTTATAACACGGGCAAGCCGAGACAGGTTCCGAAGCTATCTGAGAGAGGATTCCAACTTACTGGCATTCCCTACATTCAAGGAGTGCCAACTGGGGTATCCTAAAGTTTTGGCTAGGACGGACGAGAGCATGAATGTTGGATAAGTTACATGTTAGTATAGCCGATACTAATGAGACAAGGCGGTTATTTCAGCTTTGACCAATCGTGTCCACGGGGAAATACAACAAAAAATGTTAACCCGATTGATCAAAACCTGCGTTGCGCGCAATAGTATCAGGTTTGCAAAACTACAAGCCTAAGAGATGACTGTAACACTGATGCTTAAGGAACATCAGTTTGCGCCGTGAACAAACCTTGAGTAATCTTGACCAAGGTCCTTAATTACCGTGGAAAAACATCTGTGTCCGAATCCGAAGACAGAATCACATCAAATCGACGCTTTGGTCGCACATTAAAAGGTTTAGAGATCCAGCCTCGAAAACATACTTGGAACTTTCAAATTGGGTCGTAACACGATTAAAGTCTCAGTAGTAATTTCAATCAAAATATTTAATGAAGTAATCTGATTCCAATCACTGAGATATCTCCGGCCATACCTTCTTCGTAGCCCACATTCTGATGCGAGAGCCAAAGTAGTACACCGGGAAAGTGAGAGCCCCAATGACTCCTGCAATGATGGCAAATATGTTCATTGCGCCATTGTATCCAATCAAGTTGATCAGCGGGACTGTCGAGTAGCTGAGTCCGAAAGAGATGAAGCCGCGACCGGCGCAGATAACTAGGAGGAGTGGCCCTGCCTTACTCGGGAGGCTTTCAATGGCGTAGGTGATGCCAACGAGATTGGCGCCAAGGAACGCAAAATAGCCAAGGTTGTACGGGGCTACGATGGTGATCCAATGCCATCGGTTAGGGAACGCCCCTGCTTGTCCGAAAAAGACGCATGATATGATGGCTGATATTATCGGCAGACTTAGGATAATGAGTCTATACTCGGGCTGTAATAAAAACAGTTTAGCACTGGAGGTCTCGTTCAAAGATGGAAGTTACTCGAACAAACCAACGTACCTGAAAAGTGCCGTTTCTCCACGTGCTGAGTGCTCGCACCAGCATGTCGGAACCATATCCGAGAAGCGGCACGAGAATGACGCAATCCAAAACTTGCACCAATTGAACATAACCAAGCCAATCGTACTTGAAGGTATAAGGAGGAGACATCAAAATGCTGGAAAACGTAGAAGATTGGTAGACGTAGATACCCAGGAATGCACCGTTCAACAAGAGCATCCACACAATGTTTGGCAAGCAAAGTGCCTGGGCAATCTCCTTGTAAAAGATGACAGTTTGTCTCCAGTCTGGCTTGAAGTGGAAGATCGTGAGGTTGTGACGCCATGTTCGTGGCCCAAAGACTTCAGGTTGCAAAACGTGCGTTTGTCTGGTCAGTACCTGGAACACCATCTCTGTGTCGCCGTTTTTGTTGACATTTCCGTCCTCGTCGAGCTTCAAGTGAACGGCACCCCCTAGGGACTCAGGCGTTAGTTCTCGTGCAATAAGCTTAGGAAACTTCGAGACTTGAAAAGAACTTACTATCTGCATCAACCGGTCGTTCATACTTGGTTTCAACGGCGAAGAAGAACGCCAAGACAAGGACAGCGGCGTTGATAAACGTGGCGATGAGATACCACCACTTTGTTCCCCACGCAGGAACAATATAAGCCGTTGCGATGAACATGGCAGCCGTGCCCACAGTTTGAACTCCAATGAACCACGATAGCTTGGCGCTTCTCTCGTGGAGAAAATGTATTTCCTCGATGATAAAAGGAGCCAAAGCTTCGCTTTGACCGGCAGCGAGGCTGTAGATGTTGCGACCAGCGATGTGACTGCTCAATGACATTGAGAAGGCACACCACAAGCCGGATGCCACAAGAAGAACAAGAGACATTAAGAATACGGGACGTCGTCCCAAGGTGACGCAAAGTGGCATGGATAACAAATTGCCGATGCCCATGAACAGTGTTGGATATGTGAGAAGGTCTGTGGCTCGCGCGGACTCTTCAGGTGGATACTCCTTGAGGACTGATGGGAAAACGGCGCCCAAGCCGGAAGTGACGAGAACAGCGATGGCCGAATATGCACCGACAACAAATATGATGAGATATTTGTGTCATGTTGGTAGATTCAGAGGGTCTGAAAAGAAGAAACGGATATTAGCGTATAGACAAATATCCAAAAAAAAGATGAGATGTTCACAGTTCCACTTTACCTTTGGGATCGGGACTCGGCGTGGGAATCAAAACGACTGAACCACCTTGAAGCAATTGCACCGTCCCGTAAGCCTGTTGCTCTACTGCACGATATTTCCCATCGTGTGTCTCAACGGTGTCAACATGGGGCCTATCGTCTTTGACAGCAGGAAGATTCGACATAGCTGGCATTGTCCTCGAGTTTGCCGGCTGGGGAAGTCGGCGAAGGGTAATTTCAGGGCTCAACAAATAAAGGTAAATACACGTCGTTGTGTCTCAGCACAGACCAAACCGGCAATATCTGACTCGTGAAACTGGCAGACGCCTACAATATGACGAGGTACTATGTTTACAGCTATATACGACTTCAATACCATGGTTGGAACCGTCTTTGCATTAGTACACTCACACGCTACCTTTGCTGGTATCAACAGTGTAAGACGCCAGTAATGGAGAGCCATGCTGCAATTTGGTGTCCAACCAAAGTTGAGCTGCTGCCACAGGATACATCAACTGGGTCATCGGCTCGGCTCAGACCCATCAACTCCCGATAATATTGTCGATAAGATTCCTGAGGTAATAGCACCAAATGCGGGGATTGAAACTAATGCTCCCCACGTCCGCTTTGAGGTTAATCCCCACGGGGTTGAGCTCAAGAAACTTGCCCATTTTAAGAGTCAAGATGGCTGGATGAAAATGATCGAGCAAAAATCTTCCTCTTGTAGGGTCTCCAATTCAGGGACACCCCACGTTCCGATCTGGTCTAAGCATCAGCGGGATGAGGGGCCGTTGGCTTGAGCACCATCCAGCTAGGAACCTCCGAAACGAAAGTCAATCCGTTCTGCGCTGCCTCAGTTGTTTCGGAATAGTAAAGCAACACTTTTCATAACGACACGTTTCGGCATCTCACCTGCCCAGCCGATCGTCATTCCACCTCCCGAGCCTTGCAAGCTCCATCAACCAGTAAGCTAGTGGAGAAGAAAGTGAATACGATATGCGAGGAGCTGACACAGTATAAGCAGACGCGCGGCAATGACATCGTACACGAACCCCGTATCCACATCGACTGGCTACCAGGCCGAATCGGAAGGGACAGCAGCCAAGAAGCGACGAATTAACTTCGCTTGCAACTACTGCCGCAACCGTAAGACGCGCTGCGACGAACAAAAACCTTCCTGCAGGGCTTGTATCGCCGCCGGTATCGAGTGTATCACCACTGACCGCCGGAGACCCGGCGTCGAGGTCCAGCGGCGCGAGACCAAGCGCCGCACGTCGCAAGCGTCGACCTCGTCTATAACTCATTCGCTAACGGCAAACACGTCTCCACACTCACCTCGAGATATCGGTACTGTAGAGCCGGCCGAAGCCGCGGTGAAGATCTCACCTCCAGGGAGCTTTCACGGCAAAAAAGATCGAGGTTCCACAGCTAAGATTGCAGCTTCGACAAGGGAACACATAGCCGTTATCCATGAGAACGAAAAAAACGCGACAAATCAGCCAGCGGCAAAGTATCAAGGGAAATTACCCGTGGTGCGACCGAGCCGCGGCAGTAACTCGGTTGAGATCCTCGGCGATTGGTTAGATCTTGCGGCCCGTCGGCTGGGGATTCAACAGAGGCGCGGCCTACCATCGGGCCCCGAGAAGGCTTTTTCTCATCGCATCCGAGCCCTTCTGTCATCTGAGTCCCTCCCGTTCCCACCCAAAGACATTGCGCATCAACTCACGTCACGTTACCTTAATGGTGTGAATCTAGTGTATCCTCTGGTCAATCGAGACCGCTTCCAACGAGACCTTGATGCAGCATTGGAGCATGGTCCAGTAAGCTTTGCCGAAGCCCGAGGCATAGCGGCCTTGTCGACTGTATACCTAGTCTTGGCTATAGGGTTTGCTTCTGAGTCCCTATCAGAACTACCTTCCGATGCGAGGGACTACATGTTGTACTGCAACTCTCTTCTTGGACATCTTGTCCTCAACAACAACGTCAATACTGTGAGAGCAATAGTATTGTTGTCTCTATGTCTCAACTGTTACGACAACTGCGCTGGCGCCTTCAATACCCTCGGCGTCGGAGTTTCAATGGCTGTGTCGCTGGGTCTGCACAAACCTCGTACCTGCCAAGGCAGTCGGCGTGACCGTCCAAGTTGGAGGGAGGACTTCGTTGACGACGAAGAACGGAAAAGGTTTTGGCTGGGCATATATGCTTTTGAAAAGTTTCTAGCTTTTGAGATGGGCCGTCTCTCTTCCATCAACGACGAAGACTGCTATCCCCCTCGTGTCGACATGCCTGTTGGCAACGGAACATCCTCGGAAGAAAAAGCTTTTCCTGTAACGGTCGATCTCGCCAGAATCCTCAGTGAGATTGGCCGCAAGGCGGTCATCGTAAGCCGAAAGGAAGATGGGCTTCGTGATAGTGCCCTGCCCACCGTCATTGCTGAAAAGGTTCAGACGACTGGAGAGGCGCAATTGTTACTCACGAGATGGGGCGAGTCAGTACCCGATGAACTGAGGTATGTATTGCTGTTTGAGTGTTTGGCGACTGATCCAAGAAAATTCACAATTTCGAAAACTCCAAAATAGCTAACAGCGCATTTCCATCAGGCCAATATCAGACATCTTGATCGGTTCGAAGATTTGTCCTTTTGCATCATTCATATCTATGCATTACAATAACGCGTAAGTAGTCCTGCATAGATAACGAATTTTGTTTAGATGAAAGTAATCTCTAACCCGCGTAGGCTTGTTATCCTCTCGCGCAACAGTCTTCTCATCAGTGAAGAGGCAATCACCACAGGCGCAAACATCATCGCCAAAGGGAAACCATGGGACTACATTATGCGAAACGGCCAATCCCTAGCAGCAAACTCGGCCCGAAAGGTTCTGAGGATTGTTGTCGAAGCTGTGGACTCCAAGTCTAACGTAATAATGCCCAATTTGCTGGCACCGCTCCACGCACTTTCGACACTGGCTGTGCATGTGATTACACATCCAAATTCTCGCATCTCGACGATGGACCTCCATGTAAGTAGCTCTGACCACCCACTCAAATGCGGCCGTCAGCTCACTCTAGGTGCAAAGTTGATTCAGACTTCGTCGGACTCGATGAGAGAAATATACACAAGAGTCCGGGGTGATGGTCTGTTAGACTCTTTGCTACAGAAGCTCGATGCACTCCTACAGAAAGGTTTACCACCACCGAGAGCATCAGACTGTCCACGCCTGAACGGAACGACTACATATACGCCGAGATCGGAAGCTGACCCATGGCAAAATGCAGGGGAGGACCCCAGCCACCGAAAACCGGAATCTTCCTGGGTGGGCAGTGCAGAGAATCGACCTCGAGAAATGGATGGCCAAATACCCAATTCGACGATGCCCTTCTTCGACCAAGGCCATGCTATCCCTGGAGAGAACGATTTCGGCTTCGACTCATTCGGCACGATGTCCATGGCCGGAGATGAATGGTCTCCGAGTGTATCAGACGGAATCGGCTGGGACTGGGCTTGCTTTTCCCAGCTTCTATCGGAACAATATCAATCCTAATAATTCATCTCGAAAGAACTGCCACGTCTTGCTAAGAACATAACCGTAAGCACTGATCTCTATCAAAGCCTGAGACTTGATGTACTTTATGGGGCTTGTCACGAAAAAGCTCAACCAAAACATGAAATAACCCCGGTCTTCATGGAAAAACTACTTGTCACAAAGCCTCCCGCCAATCGATGGATTAGCGCGCAACAGACTGGTTCACCACTGTCAAATCAATCTCTAGGCCGCTTTATCAGCTCATGTTTGAAAGACACACAGAGCTTTCTCCAGCTCAGGATCGGGCGAGTGAGCTAGGCCGTGTTCCTCGACATCCTATCCTTGCCCATGCTAAACCCCGCCTCGAGAAGATTATAACTCAAAGAAGTATCGTCAGCAGGGTGGTATGACTTATAGAATAGTTGTCGGCAATCCCTAGCCGAGTATTAGGAAAGGGCCCCAACCTCCAACCGCCTCGACAGCACTGGTCAGGTTTGTGATGTCTTTCAGCAGCATCCCGCCGACGATGGTACGCTGAAGGTGTCGACCGTGTGAAGAATGACGGCCAGCATGAACGGGAAAGATACCGTGCGTTTCCTCCCGTACAGCAGCGTCTTGCCGCTGGGCGACCTGGCGTACAAGTGGGTAGGGTGTATTGGAAAGGCTAGTTTCTCTTAAGGGCATTTGATCTAAGCAAAGCGGTTAGTAGTCAGGAGAAATTGGCTCGGTTGTCGAGGATTATACTTCAAAAGGTCACATATCGTGAAGATAGCGTTCCGGTTCGATGACACAAGCAGTCAATACTTGTAGTTTTGCAACCACAAGGCATATTACTATCGCCCCCTCATCCTTACCGATCCTTGTTCATGGAGGCTGCCTGGATTTCCATGAAGACTTCCGCCTACCGTGAGATTTGACAGATCAGAAGCTCAGTCGAGGTTAGTAGCGCCCCAAACAAGACGGCAGGAAGTCCACATAACAGGATGCGTCAGTCCAGACCCTTTGAGGCTGCAGTGCTTTGCTCTAAATGCGGACAAAAGGGAAATAAAAGTTGCAATGCTCAAAGCAGGCATCTTTGTCACACGTTTGAAGATGTCCTTCTTTCGTATTGTGTCCCGTGTCAGTACCATCTTCCTCTCTAATAACTATGGTGTACATATTCCAACTTGGTGTCGAGGTTGCCTGTAGCAATAAGCTTCTTGGCCTCTGCTACATTTACAAGCACGCCGTAAAGGCCCGATACGGTATCGTGAGCCGACTTCTGCCTAAACAATTGAGTCAGTCATTGACAAGCGAGCATGGTGGCACAGCAGTAGTCCGTGCCCCGAAGTACATATATGTAAAGGTCAGCCTAGTGGGTTTTAGTCTCTGCACTCCTATGGATTCATTCTTTGCGTCACCCCGGAAGATCATATGAACCATAGCATACGGAGAGTGAGTCGCTGCGATGGGATACTCTGAAGTCTGTTGCCATTTATGCGGCGTCAGCTTCAATATCGGACGTCTACGCACCCCTGAAGAAGTTCAAAACCCACCCGCTTTGTCACCTGACCTGCTTCTCGACTTGGCACGATACACCGAAATCGCCCTTTACAGCTCGAACCGATGCCGTCGTATGGACGGTTGCATGATTCTCAAGGATATATCACTCAAGATCCCGACCGAAAACGCAGAAGAATACGAAGGAGAACACCTTCCAGGCCTAAATTGCATTCACGGGGGAGGCTACCAGGGCCGTTCCATCTCTGTGCAGGAGATGCACGGCTGCTGTACCGTACAATGCCTCATGCCCAAGCTCAGCTATTGGCAGCCCGAAATCGACGATCAAGAATTCGAGAAAACTGAGGATTTCTTCCTAACTGGTCTCTCCGATTTTATGCCTTCGAGGGACGCTGACTATCCCACTATGTTTCCTGTGCGCCACAAATGCCAAAGACCCCTCACAGATAACTTTTTCTGGTCTGCGGATGAGGAGCGTATGACGGGAATGCCGTTCCATCCTGCCTGTCTAGAGCTTTACAAGCGTGCTTCGTTGCACAGGTCTGGGAAAGTCGACGTTCAAGGCTTGATGGACTGGTTCTGCCTTGAGGCAAAATACGAGATTTACAAGTCCTTCCCACGTTCCGAAGCCGTCAAACGAGCAGAAGGGCAGTGGTGGGTGCACAGGGAAGGGGATGAGCACCTTGCAGCCAACCCGTGCTTTGTGCCCAGTCTGCAGAAAATCTTGAGGATTCGCACAAGGAACTTGGCCGATGATGAAGACTGGTGCTGCAACGTCTATGGTGTTGAGGCCACAGCCTCTTTCTCATCCAAAGCAAATGAAAAGTTTGCCGAGTAACCCTACGAGCTGAGAACTCAAATCCTCTTTGAGTTGGACTCGCCAGATATCATAAACCTCCGACTTGCCTCTGGTGCGTTCCGCAGCCTACCACAATCCGTCTTCCGCATTCTTCTTCTACTTAAGAAGCCCTGGATTTGAGAGGCGTGGTGCATGCTTCCCTATTCATTCTGGGCCATGACGACTTCTGCCTCTCTAACCAAACAGCATAAAAGATGGGAAAAAGAGCAGAAGGCTTTCTACGACTCCTTGAATCATCATCTTGAGAGATTTGATAATCTATTGGGGTTGCAAGAACAAGGGATTCATTCTTCCCAGGAGACAATGGAGAAAGATGCTGAAAGGGAAAATGCCTGGCAAATGGAAATGAATGTTCCTGTACTGTCATCTACACAAACTGACTGGTGGGGGATCCTCGTTGAGACCGAGAAGCAGCGGGAAAACATCCTTGGTTTGATGAACCGGGAAAGAATCTGGAGGGATTGCGAGGAGATTTTGGACCGCATCGACAAATTTCGACGCGAGGGAACGATTCGGCATACATTCGAGTCGGACGAGACGCCATGTCATGGCGTATGACACACAATCGAGGTCAGTTGTCTTAAATGGGCAGCTATGTAGGAATAGCGCTCTCTTGATGATTTCAAGTGAGATAAGTACAAAAGTCTTCTAATTTAATGGACGAAATCTCTGAGAAACGTACTGCTCACCAAGACCTCCTAGGCCTCTGGTGTCTCACGGAAATGTTTCTTCTCTTGCCATGATTGAACGATATGGTATGACCAAGCATTATTTTCAGCACCCAAACTCAGGGTACCGAACTTCTTTTATGGATAAAAAACCTATGTTTTTCTAACCAGCTTCATTTGTGAATTTTATGATATTTAAAAGAACAGCATTTCCAAGCTTGTGCCAATCTTTTCATGTTTGTGTCGGTTGTTGTCCCCACTTCCCCAGACAACCCTTCACAGGAACCGGCATAGAAGCGCGACAACATGGAGATGGAGAAGGTACATTTACTAAGTAGTATGTACTGTAGGACACCATCCAGTACATCAACATGGAGGATGCAATACGCTGATGCCCTTCTTTTAATCTCAGTTGCACATATCCTCATTATGGTTCCTCGAAAACGTTGCAAATCCTCAAAGTTGCCATCAAACCTTGCCAGCCCCTGTTTTACCCACCAATGCTTGACTAACACGCTCCGATACCGGCGACCTGTGAGAAGGGATTTTTCTTCGACTCCATTCAATTTAACAAGAATTGTGTCAAGCAGCGGAGGTGACCCCGGGAAATGGAAAGAGTTTTTACGCATGCGGGAGATCATTCGGCGTCATGCAAGGCGGTCTGGGGCAATGCACATAATATAACAAGCTTCGATCCCCGTCCTAGCACGTCTCAGCCGCAACGACTCAATTCCCGATTTGTCTCCATCTTTGAAATTTCTAGTCTGCACTGGACACCATGAAAGAAAAGAAAGAGGGCTCATATAGCGACGGTGAGGCTTTGTCCAATAACCTGGACAACGCGATTGCACACGATGCCGTCTTTGGAGATATTACATCAGAAGGACCCAACTACCGTAGCGTGCGTGACCATATCCTGCTTGATCCAAAATTGAGATTGTTAACATTATCTAGGTTGGGTGGTTGGGTACATCGGTTCTAATGATGAAGACACAAATTGGCCTTGGAGTTCTGTCAATCCCCTCCATATTCGACACGCTCGGAATGGTGCCAGGAGTCGTTCTCCTCTGCGTGATAGGCGGCATTACGACCTGGTCTGACTTCATGGTTGGCACTTTCAAGCTTAGACACCCACATGTGTATGGTATTGATGATGCTGGAGAGTTGATGTTTGGATGGGTAGGCCGTGAGGTTCTTGGTGCTGCATTCTGTCTATGTAAGTTTCCAGAAGACGTCATGAAATTGCCCATTGAGCTGACGACAGTGAAGTGTTCACCTTCACCTCAGGGTCAGCGATGTTGAGCATTTCTATTGCCTTAAACGCTCTCTCCATGCATGCGACATGTACCGCCGTATTTGTAGCTGTCGCCGCCATAATCGGTTTCGGCTTCTCGAGCCTACGGACTTTGGGACGCATCAGTTGGCTGGCTTGGATCGGTGTCACAAGTATTGTGGTTGCTGGTGAGTGTGATGCTTGTTGTTTACATGTGCAAGTCGCAACTAACGCCCGATCCTAGTTCTTACCGTGACCATCGCTGTGAGTCTTCAGGACCGTCCCGCTGCCGCGCCACAAGACGCTGTATGGGAATCCGACTTCAAGATTGTCAACACTCCGACGTTTACCCAAGCTATCAGCGCCATCTCTTCTCTGGTCTTCTCGTATGCTGGTACTCCTGCCTTTTTCTCAATCGCAGCCGAGATGCGTGACCCGCACCACTACACCCGATCCCTTGTACTCTGCCAGTCGGTCGTCACTGTTGTTTACCTAGCCGTAGGAGTGGTTGTTTACTACTACTGCGGGTCCTACGTGTCGTCACCCGCCCTCGGTTCTGCCGGCCCTACCGTCAAGAAAGTTGCTTACGGCCTTGCGCTTCCTGGACTAATCGTTTCAGCGGCTGTAATGCTTCATGTAGGTACTTCACTCTTCGACAAAGAATCATGCTGACCCGCCCACAGCTAGCAAGCAAGCACGTTTTCGTCAGGATTCTGAGAGGTTCCAAGCACCTAGCGGCGAATACTTTGGTACACTGGTCGACGTGGCTCGGCTGTACTTTCACCATTACTTTGGTTGCATATATCATTGCCAGCGGCATTCCTGTTTTCAACAGCTTGATCTCTCTCATTGGCGCCCTTTTAGGCACAATGATCTCATTCCAACCAATGGGTTGTATGTGGTTATACGATAACTGGAGCAAAGGCAGACAAGCCCCCACTCTGAGATGGTATCTTATGGCTGCCTGGAGCTGTTTCGTCATTGTATCGGGAACTTTCCTGACGATTGCCGGCACATATAGTGCTACTGTTGGCATTATAGACGACTATAATGAATCCGGCGGTTCTGCAGCTTGGTCTTGTGCAGACAATTCAAACTCAATATGAGCGGGTGCCCGGAGTTTACAACCCACTCAATGGTAAAATACGTAATAAAAGCACAATTTTTCAATATTATCAAAGTACTTCAAGAGTTACTCACGATGATTCTTTGTTGCATTGCAAATATGTTGTAAAAAATGGTACTTATTGCGCAGTGCGAGGTCTGATCTCATCCAACGCTAAATAACACTCCTTCAATGTTCGAGTGACGAAGAGGGCTTATGGAGACAAACGGCGGATGACTCCATTTATTTGGCTGTAGTTAAGTCGAGCCATGAGAGATATTCGGTCTCGGACAATATCACTATCCCCTCTTTAGATTGATTGTTTGTTCCAATTCCCCGCATGAACCTGAGGGGTCCGTCACTCTTCATACTCCACAAGCCGGGAACACCTACTGGATTTGTCCGAAGCGGGTGTTGGCCATGAAATCTACCCACTTCGGGAAATGAAGTTGCCGTAATGTTCCCATTATGTTGCCTTCCAGTTGTGTGCATGCGATATGATTCATCCTTTACATGATTAACCATCGGACCGCGTGCAATTGCTGCATGCAACGCGAAATCATCACCATCTAAGCCTTACTCATCGCAGAACAGTTGAGCAACATGACAGATCTACTCATGGCGGATTGGCATGGTTCTTCAACTTTGGTAATACTTTAGCTAGCTGAAAGGCTCGGATATGGGACGAAAAATACTCTTTGAGCTGTGAATGCACTTGCCTACTTTCTACTTAAATGGGCTCAATACCCGAGATGGAAGCCGGTAGGCAAAACATGCTTTCGATTATTTCATTAAAGAAACCTTGAAAGTTACGTTTCAACGTAGTTTGGCTCATTTCTAGTTGCTTCACAAAAGTTAAATGAGATTTGGACCAAGGTCAAGCATCATGTAACCTAAGTCATAAGCGTAGACGGCTGTAAACACAACTCCACTGTTGCCGACTGTTTTCGTAAACCTAATGTTCTGATTTCAAATTTTTAAGGGAATTTTTACAGCCATTCCTATAAACTAAGTATCACGTTTCCATTTGAGATTAATTCCGACTTTGAGATCAAGTAACCTTGGAAGTAAAGTTTGTAAACATACGTGTAAATCATGGAGATAGGATTTGGCACAGGTCACTTTTTACAGAGAGCCATTGTCACTCGTGATGTTAGTACTGAATCTGGTTGACGATTGGGATTGGTTATTCTACTAGTCCCAACAGCGGAAGTAGTAGTTTCGCTGGAATGGGTGTTTACAGGCATATCCGTTGGTGTAGATATATGCATGTGCGGAACCCTTTCCCAAGTACCACTAACACTGTTCTCTGTGGCCGTTTTAGCTGGTTGTCGCCGGGTCGGAGTTTGATCACCGATACGGTGAGCTATATCCGCTGGGCAAACATGGCATTTTGATACCGTGTCGTAAGCTTGAGTTTTCGGAATTTTCCGTCATCCAGCAACCATTGGTTTCAGTTCGAGATTCATTGGCCAGTCCTCGTTTTGAGTGGGCTTTCATGCAGAACAATGGCGCTTTCAAACAAGACATCACGGTCTCGTTCGGAAGTACATATTAGCCCTCTTCAACCACGCTACAACAGCGCCTAATTCAGATCATGCTATGTGGGGCAGTTATCGTTGCTTTTCAAAGCGCTATTGGAAATGAAACCAGAGACTATGGTAGAACTTTACCTAAGGTAGTTCAATATACTTAGTGTTGTTTTGGGTAGAGCTATTCTTGTGAATAGATTCTGAATCTAAACTCATTTTGTTATAAGTACCATTTATAGATCGTAACTTGTAAGCTCAATAGAAATCAGAGACAAGGATGTAAGAGAAACATATGGTGCTGTTGGCTTAGCATCAGAATTAATTCTGTTGAGTTGAGGTAGTATCTAGGTTGAATGAGTAATGTGTGTCTAAGCCACGGCGCGGTTCTGGAGTTGAGTCTTCAATGTATTCATAGTATCCTTGTTCGGTATTAACTTCGGAAGGTTCCTACTCCCGGGTTGCACAGTCACTGTAGGTTTACGTGCGCTACCTCTCCAAAATCTATTGTCTCTTAATGTATATGCTTGTTTGGAGCTAGGCACCTACGCGTACGATTACTTAAGCATGTTGATCATGATATTTGTTGTGTCTTCTATCGCAACGCTCCTAATTCAATACCGAGAAGAGACGTTGTTACCTTAGAGCATGGGGGATTTTAAGAGAGACTCTTCTGTACCTGCATTCATCGCTAAGAGCTCTTGAGTAGATGCTGAAAAAACGAGGCTGTAAAGACAACTTACGCAATGAATGATGGCATCGTAAGGATCTATTTCAACCATCTTAAGTGCCAAGGGTATCCAACGTCCTGACTATGATCATGTTCTTCTAATTCGGTGCGTCCAGATGGATTCATTAGTAAGAAGTCCTTTTTACTAATTATGATTGCGAAAAGAATTTAGGTGTGTGTCATAGTTGAAGAGTACAGAATACCGGCCCGCCACCTGGTTAGGTTTTGCTGTTCCATCAAACTTGCCTGGTGACTATGGAGCCTTTTTCTCCCCCCCAGCTATGTGCAGATTGCCTCGGCCCCAAGCTCGCCTCACCTGGCTTGATGTGAGAGATGAGCAAAAGCGGCGAGCCACACCCAGCTCAGCAATTGGCTAGAGAGTGACGAGCCTAGGAAGCTCCGGACGCAGATTTTACACTACGGGATGGCTTCGCATTGAAGTGAAACTTGCCATTCCGACAGGGATTAGTTAGTCGATGGTTGGTCAACGGCTCCTTCGGTTGGTATCCCCGTCAGACCCATCCTTTCTTCAGTCGAGAAAAACCCGCACGTTATGGTTATTTATGACCATTTGATGAAATGCAATCCGAATACAGACCCTACATGGTATGGGTCAAGCGGGAGGGGAAGCGGACCGGGAAATCTTTTCAAGGGCGGGCCGTGACCGGATATGACTGTAAGACCCCCAATGGAGTTGTTCATTCATGCATTCCCCTAACAATTAACTTGATCGTAGTTGATGAGGGTCTCCAGTGTCACAACCGCTATGGCACTTTGGCGGTCGGACGCTCAGATCGCTGGATCGACAGAGTGCTGCGGCCTGGACGCTGACTGATACTTTGCTCACACGCGACCCATGAATAAATGTACTCTTCGAGGCGCAATTTCGTCAGGCGACAAATTGGACAAAATTGAGATGTGACGAAGCGTTGGAATTGTTGATCCACCCTCCACATATGTACGTGCTTCCAGCAGCTTTGACACGCTGCTGTGGTGCTGCTAGTTTAGGCATTCCATGTCCCTCACGTATCGTATTTTATGACTCTTGACTATAACGCCGTATCTAATTCCCGTCTCAATGGAGATTCTTAGGCATACTTTTGTACCATTTTGAGGAGAGCCTCCTCAACCTCTTTCGGGCTGGTAGCGTTCAGGTAATGACCACCTCCCTCAACCATAGTCAAAGTCGCTTCGGGCGAGGAAGTGAAGAGCTTGATCTGCTCCGTGGGGATGTTGACACCAAAAACAGGGTCCGCAGTTCCCTAGGTCACATGTCAGTTTATAATTTTCGTCATAGTGGGTTGCGGGCCCGGAACCGGTGCAAGAAGCCAGTGGCGATTGGAATTACGTACCTGGAGCCAGTAGACAGGGCACTTGATGTCTCTGATCCTGAGCAAAAGGCCATCGCGCGACATCAGGTTGCCGAGAGCAATCTTGAGCTTCTTGCGACCTTCGTCGCCCTTGTAGACAGACTTGAGGGTCTTTGTCCAGAACTCAAGGGTCTCCGGCGGAACAGTGCCGGAGAAGCCCAAGCTGCCAACCATGCCGCACCAAATGTCGTCAACGATGAAGTCAGGCGTCGGGACGGGGCTCGACCAGGAGTCGTAAAAGGCCAGAAGCTGGGCCTTGGGGTCCCAGCAGCCCTTCGCCCGCGAGTCGGCTGACTCGTAGTCCATAGAAGTGCCCAAGGGCAGAAGACCCAGGATCTAGATCGTCGATTGCCAGGTCAACATAGTTCAGAGACGAAACACTGTAGGTCATTCTGCAAAGGATTGCGTTGTAGGCAGTGCAACGTACCCTTTCCGGGGCCAGGAGGGCCATGCGGGTGACCATCCACCCGCCTTGACTCGTGCCAAGAGCGAAAGCCTTTTGGACGCCAAGCTTATCCATCACCTGCAATGCCATAATAGCAGTGTCCCAGTAAGTGAAGTGTTCGACCGAGCAGCTAGTAGCGCCGTGGCCGAGAGGCTCAATGGCCAGCAGATTGACGGCACCCGTCAACGTCTTGCTATCAAACTGGTCGTTATAGAGGGAGACGGTAGTGCACATGGAGTTAATGAGCACAACAGTCGGCTTGGCGGAGTCAATCTTATCCCCGGACAGGCGGTAGCCGGCTGCGATGCCGCCGAGGTGGGGGACTTGAATGGTGGTTGTGGCTGCCATGATGTGCTTTCGTACGTGGTGCGCTGTTTGTGTCGTGTGGTGTCTAGATTTGATTTTGCTCGATGGGAGAAGTGGCTTAGATTTTTTTTGGTTTAGTAGCAGGTTCGAAAGAGACATATGTCTACATGTACTATTGTTCCTTGGAGGCTTCTGGATAATGCACCCCTCTTGGCGCCAGTTGCGGGTTTCCTATGGATGAGTTGGCGGTGAATCTCAGACTGGCGACCCCGCTAACCCGTATGAGAAGTCAGTCGAGTTGTAACCTCTCTTGCAGTAAGCTGTGGCTTCATGTTCCAAAACAGTTCGCTCCGCGATGAGGCCTATCCTTGTTTCGGTGCTGTGGATTGAGCAGAAATAGCTGTTGACGACTCCAGTGTGTCCAACGACAATGCGGGCCCAATTCGCCAGTATCGGTCCCTTAATGAGGGGTTATCCAACGCCCCCGACCTTTTCTTGATGAGTGGATATTGCAGAGCTTGCTAAAATCGACTAGGACGCCGCGGAACTGGATTTGTCAGGGAAAAAGCTGTCTTGCTATCGCCGAAGCACAGGCATCGGAGGAGGGACTGGAGATGCCTCGGGATTTGCTTTGAGGAGCCGAATGACAACCGGTTTGAGCTGGCCATGCTTTCCCAGCTAGCGTACAGGCTAACGCTATTGTGACGGGCCCCCGAAGTACCCGAAGGCAACTCTATTAGTTCATTTCTGCACTATTGATCTGCATCCAAAAAGGGGGATGCATCGGCAGCGGGCCGGCATTAAACGGTGTTGGGGCAATGGTGGTGTGCGAGGTCCATCTTGTGATGTCTCATTGGGTATTGTGGTGTCAGGGGCGACGAAATCGCCGGTGTTTGAAAGAGACCGGACCGTTGAAACTCAGTTCCTCCCCGGCTTTGTCTAGAGTTTAGAGGAAACGAAGAATCGGAGTGACGGGAATACCCTTCCTCTAACCCAATATGTCGGTTTCCTGGTGCACAGATTGGCGAACGTCTGTGTCTGTTGCCGTTCAAATGCCAGACTTTAAATGTACAACATGTGCTTGACTGGCAATTATTATTATGGTCCTGCTGGATAAATTCTTCAACGGGGGACGCCGATCGTCACGGAAGCATCCATTGATCCTCTGCCGCAGCCCCCAGTGCCCACGGTCATGCGTTACGAATGGCGCAGGCGGCTGCCGAGGCCTCGCTTAAATCTCCCTGGTCAAGTTTGTTGCTCCTAGCTGATCAGCCCTGGACACAGACAGCCCAACTCCGCATGCGGAATTGTAACGACATCAGATCACCGAAAAAACAGCCGCAAGGGATCTCCCGATGACACAACCATGAAAAACGTTGGCCCATGCATGAGGCGCAGGACAGTGACAGCACTAGCAGTCTTGGAAGCCAGACGATGCTTGTTTAAAGCATTTTAAGTGGAAAGACGCGGCAACGGACGATGCCTTCCGGGGTCATCCCATCCAGCCATGCCATTTGCCCCCGTGTTTGTGGAGAACAGCGCCGAAATCATCAACATCGTTCGAGCTCCGAAAGCCTGTCACCCTTTGCCGCTAGCAGCGTCGGTCCACAAAGCGTGAAAGGAAAAACACGTTGAAACATGCACATATTGTGGGCATCCTCGTCTTCGTAGAATAATAAGGTGATCAATCCTACGGTACTTTTGACGAGAAATTCCACATAATGCCGACATGGAGGCCTATGCAGGAACGTGCAGCCCAGGAATAAGACAAGGAAGGGGTTCACGTAACTGCCTCGTGGCATCAGAGAAACCCTCTCTCAATTTGTGACCCATGTATGCATTCCAGACGAGCTCGTGGTCCTACTAGCCCACTCGGCAAGCCAAATCTTGTGGAAGATCCAGCCCTTTTTTGGGCCGTATATCCCGTCTCCCATATACACGGTGCTCTCCGCCGCTGCCGTTTTAGCAATGAGGCAACATCGGCTGAGCAGAGAGATCCATCAGCCTAACAGGTGTCGAACGAGAAGAACGTTGCCTCCCCCAATTTCTGTATCTTTTCGTCATCCTACCTTGACCAGGGGTTCCTCCATATACAGTCGTCGCAGAGCTTTCCAGGGGTTAGGGCCCTTGGAATGATACGTCTTGCAGAAGGATTCCCATCCATGGTTCGCTGCCTGGCAAATAAAGTGATCCAGTCGCCCTGCCCTTATGGAGTCTCGCGAAGTGGCCGGGCTGATGAGATTCTTGACTGCCCAGAGTGCCATCCCTTCTTCTTTCTCTTGTTCCAAGCTCTCAGACTGGGTCCTCCCCCGTATTTGGAGACCAATCCCCCCCACGGCAGGGTCAATTTTGTCCAATACAGCATCTCGTAAGGAGGGGAAATAAGTTATTTTGTTACAAATGAAAGGATGCCGTCAGATTCTGGCCCTTCACAGCTACCCGGTCTTCCGGGCTTCGACCCTCAGAACATACAGCCATGGACTGTTGAAGTCGTCGTTTCGGTCACCCTGCTTGCGCTCATATCTGTCGCTTTGCGGCTCTTCAGTCGCCACACAAAGGGACAGCAGCTGTGGTGGGATGACTACTTGATAGTCTGGTCAATGGTATGTTTTCAGCCATCATTCAGTCCTGTGACAGATGGAGAACACAGTCAATGATAAGGCTAACCATGATATAGCTATGGAACCTTGTTGTTGTGGGCTTCATTTTCGCGATGCATTCCGCCGGGATGGGCATCCACGCTGACAAGGTCGAGATGGACAGCATCGTCCTGATGGCAAAATATCTCGTGGTGGCAGAGATTCTCTACGCCTGGAATCTGGGGTGGACTAAACTAAGCTTGATGTTGATGTACTATCGCATCTTCCACATCCCTTTCTTCAAGAAGATGATGTGGTTTGTTATCACTTTCGTCTTCGCCTGGGTCATTTGCATTACTTTCCTCTTCATCTTTATCTGCGTTCCTGTTGAGAAGCTCTGGTACCCCGATATTCCAGGCAGATGCATCAACCAAGTGGCGACATGGATCGCCAACGCGGCCTCGACTATCTTCACCGATCTGCTCATTCTACTTCTTCCTCTCCCGCAAGTCTGGAAGTTGCAGTTGCGATACGCGGAGAAGATCGCCCTGACCTTCGCCTTTGGCCTCGGGTTTTTGTGAGTTCGCATGCGTCTCTTCCGGTTCTGCCAAATAGCTGACATAGACATTAGTGTTGTCTTCACCTCAGCCTACCGAACCAGTGTCCTCTTCACCTACAGCGCGTCCGACCCAACCTATACCCTTGCCCCGACTGTCGGCTGGACCGCCATCGAAATGTCTGCCGGTATCGTCTCCGCCTGTCTGCCTACCATTCGTCCGGCTATGCAACGTATTGCCCGTGCTTGTGGTATTAAGGGCAACATGGGTGGTATGTTCCGCAGCCCGACAGCTCTAGGACTTGGCTCTAGCCGAAACAAGTCCAACTTTAGCAACGGAATGTCGTCACAGGATCCGAACGGCGGTTCTCAGGTTACGCGTAACCTCTCGACAACGAAGCATGGAGCCGGCCAAGATACATTTTACCGCCTGTCAGATGACAACGGATCCGAAGGCGCAAGCCGCCAAACCACGCCCCCACTGGCTGAGTCGAAGTTGAGGCCCGACATAACTGGATTCGGATACTCTGTCACGAGTTATCCAATCAAGGAAAGCCAAAACAAGAGCGAAGACGAAATTCCACTCCATGCCATCCGCGTGCAGAAGGATTTCAAGCGTACGGCAGAATGAAGCCACCAAGACATCGACCACCACATAATAGCATCGAGGAGGACTGTTGTTGCTCCATATCCAAAGGACAGTGAACTACTTGAAACGGATCTCATGCTGCCATCATCTTCAATGATGACCACTCTTCGCCGGAAGTTCTTGCCAAAATCAATGGCACTTGGAGCGGTAAATGGTCCATCGTTGGTTGCACAAAGACCAACTTGTGACCTGTGGCCAGCAATCAAAGCTGCAAACCAAGCAGAGCTCATACACCACCAAGCGCAGTAAAGCACGGAGTAACGAACATTGACCACGATATTAATACAATAAACCAATATGGCTCTAAATGAGCCGTACGGTACGATACAAGCCTTGTTCGTAAAGCCCCGGAGTACATGTATATGCCCACACGTAGTTATATCAAATTTTACAGCCTCACATCGCATTCCACATGGTTCTTTATGCTAAGCGAGTCCTTTTCTCTTTAACGTCTGTTGACACATAGCCCTTTCTGCTCCTGAGACACGATACAGGCCTGGATGGCTCCAGAGCCAAGATAAAATGAGCCACAGCTCATGTTCTCGAGCTTCGCGGCCGCTGTTACAGGTTTTACCGGAAATTCTTAGCGCCCTTTCGAATGGTACTTACTGTTTCCATAGACGGTCTCGAGGGCGGGAAGCGTCAGTTTCATTGAACTTGAAGATGGAAAAGATCTTCGAAATGCGCTGAAGCACCGGCGGCCACCATCCCTGGTTGGTTTTACTCAGCAACCCCTGGTTTTCCAACTGCTCCTTTTCTATTCCCCGGCAAGTGAAATTCGATGGAATTCTCATATCATTGAGCTCGGCACAACCTGCACCTCCGTAAGTTTCAGAGACTGGCGATCGGCAACGTAAGCTGATCTACTGCCATGTCAGGACAGAACTTCCACATCACATTGAATTGCTGTTGGGGCAGTATTTGTTTACTTCCTGTATCGTTAGGGGGTTAACTGTTTTGGTCTTTTCCATGTCCCGGTTCCAACAAACTTGGTCGCTTGGATTTGGTTAGTGCTTTCGACAACGGGCTAAGCCATCCGGCAGATAAAATCAAGCCGCTCAAACCGATTTGGGCTTTGAGAATGCCTCAATCCAGGAATTACTCATGCCTATATACTTCGCCTCCTTGGTTTGGTCACATTCTATCTGCAAACATTCTAGACCACTGTTGAGAGAAAGCTGACCGATATTTGAGTGAAATGGTGCGGTCGTCGTGGCTTGAATTGTATAGAACGCCATTTACCAGCGCTAAGCCTAGGAGAAACTATATGCTTACTCCTCCTTCTCTTCTTCAGGCTTTTGGCCGTAGACTACATTGCTGCAAGAGGGATCAGTATATGTATGCACTTGTTCCTCAGGAGAAACACTTACTAGTTCAACCAGGCATGAATATTAGGATTTTTCAAGTCTCTGCGCACTCCGGACAGGAGCACAAGGACTTCCTCTCTGGTCCAACCGAGGGCTCCACAGAGTAATCTCATGGAGAACCCTTCCAGGCCGTCCAACATCTGACAGAGGTTACACATCCCAATATCCTTCAGATGAGGATCTTTGGCCCAGGGGCCAGCTGGAATCTTGTACGGCTGGTGATGGATGTTAATCAGGCCGGTGTTTTCACGTACCAAGCCTTCTAACTTTGGGCCGATTTGGCCATCCCGGCCAAATCGGTCGCAGGCCTCCATGAATAGATCGATCCAGCGCATGAGATCAGTACCTTCAGTAGAACCATCGTCAGAATGCAGCATGAAGCTCCAGTCCTGAAACTCCGCCCAGCCACCAGGACTAAGGTTCCTACAAAAGTCTATGCTTTAGCCGTCAATCTATCATGACATGGGCTTAGGGAATAATTACTCGTAGACACGCTTCATGTATGTTGGCCAGTCTGCCAAAGAACCGTTCATGTATCGGCTAAAAATGAAGTCATACTTCTGGTCATGAACCCATGCACTCTCAACATCGTCAATCTCAAATTTGACGTTAGGCGGGACCCTACGTGAGCGTGCAAAGTGTTAGTACACTCTTCTTAGTTGGACTTGAATGCGGAAATACTACCAGTCTGGTTGGATGGCACTGAGGTCATTTCCGAGAATCTATTGCATTGTGAGCCTCAAGGCAGCAGGTTTTTTTTTTTTTTTGCGGAAGAGTTAGGCGTTAGTCTACCTCTGCGTTGGGAAATAGGTCGCCCATTTCCATGGCCCCTTTATGATCAGCAACGAGTTGTCTTCTCACCAAGCTGGAAGCTCATGGCTTACAGATACCTGTTCCCGTTCCGACATCAAGAATACGATGAGTTTTTGCCTCGTCGATAGGTGCTGAGAACAGTCTATTCCCAGTTGTCTTCACAAGTAAAGTGTGGCACATGTCGAGCCGGTCCATTTCATCCTAATGGTATGTGTAAGCGCTGTTGTCCCAGGGGATTTAAGATGGCAAAGAAAAGCTGCGGACCTCATCGTTAGGAAAGTTATAGGCTAAGTGAACTCATTAGAACGAAATCAAGATAATGGAACTATGATATAGCATCGGCAAAAACTCACTGCCAGCTCGGAAAGCGTGGTATCGCCGGCCGTACTCAGTTGGGTAGTCAAGAACGGACGATGACAGCGATGCAGTATATGTGGAACTAAATGGTTAGAAAGCTCGGCCTCGAAGAGATGTTCGGCTTGAGTATTCCAAGCATACATTCTATCGTCTATCGTCGACCCCTCGTCCTGTAGAAATAGTTAGACTAAGAGGTGAAATGGAAAAGCGGTAAGGCAGCGGTAGAATAAGAACGTACCCCGGTACCATCATCCACTGCAATCGAAGCCTCAGGGGAATCAGCCGCGGGTGGAGGGGACTGGATTGCGGCAGCTCCAGCTACAGTCTCTGTGTCTGCTGGTGTGGTGGGAAATGGAGGTTTTGGCGATGCTGAAGCTCCAGAAGGTGGGGGCGGCAGGCTCGTCGGCGCTGTTGGAGTTGTGTCGGCCATCGTGTTAGAGGGATTGAAGTTTTTACAACTGAATTGAAAAGAACGAAACTCGTTGAAAATGATGAGACTTTTAAGAAACAACCTCGGAAGCCACACCAGGAGCTGCGTGCTTTTGTAGGATATTCGGATATGGGTAAAACCCCTCAGCTTGGCGACCGCTTCTCATTGCTGTCTGTTGGTTGGACTCGGCTACATATTCTTATGCGGCGTGGATGCACGTTGGCTGAATATTGCAGAAAACTGTTTTCTCCTTCCAGATTAGATCCCCGGCCGCTTGCTGCACGTTGGTAAGGATTAATCGCAGCCCAATGACGAAAACCGAAATCCTTTGTTCTAGCACTTTTTACAAAGCAAGTTTCGCCGACTTCCAACTTATTCAGCACATATATTTTCAATCGATGGTAGTCGGAAGCCAAGAGTTCTTGCTCGAGTGGCGATACCGCAGACTACAGACAGACGAAATTGAGAATGGAAATGTTTCATTGCCCAGAGAAATCTATCCGGCTGCAGGCTTAGAAAAAGAGCAAACATTGACATTAGCGCTATCACAACTGCGAACACAGCCAATAGTGTACGCAGAATCGAAAAATCCCCTGGATCTCCCTACATTCGGACCCAACGTCTTTGCAGGCATTAGTGGTTCAGAACCCTCCCAACCGTATACGAAAGGTCAGCCAACAATCCTAGCATGCGATATGCCCCGCACAACTGAAGCGGTATTCTATTCGTGCAAAAATCATTTGGGCTAATATGATGGCTCTGTCCAGAGGCATCGAGTGTTGCTCCAAATATCTGTGACGCTGTAAGCTCCTACCCAGACGCTGCCGCCGCACCGCAGTTGCATCCGCGCTGATTCTGGCCACAGTGGCGCTCGCAAAGCCGAATGTAAAAAAGTCAGCTGGAAGAACGGAGCTTGGCTATGAAACATACGCTCAAGGTTCCCAATGTTACATCCCAGAAGCTTACTTGCTCCCCATCTCGAAAGGTCTTGGAACCATGAGGTTATGTCCAGAACCACATGGACTAGACTCAGCTGTTCCTACCAAAAATGTATTTGTGAATCATTTTTGGCGGCGTTCTTTAGTGGCTGAAGAAACTTTTCAATTTAGTCAAGCCATGCGAGCGCGGAAACGAGCTGCAAGAGGTGAGCTGTAAACCCCTAGTCCCAGTGAGAAACGAGCAACATAAGGAAATACGTTATTCTCACTGGACTCGCCATTCAGATCATATTTTTGGCCTTTTTTTCATCGTCACGGTTGTGTTCATAAACGGATCCGCCGGGAGCCGACAAGCATGAGCATAAGCTTAACTGTTCCCTGGCGATATTGCCTTTTGTATGCTTTACGTCGTCTCGGCCCTCATTCTAGTAAGATCGGTTTGTAGGGTCGTTGAATACGCCATGGGGAATGATAGTGTGCTCATGAGTAACGAGCTTTAGATCTATGTTTTTGACACCTTGCTTATCTTTGTTTGTGTTGCAACATTCAGCATATGGCACCCAACCCGGGTTGTGTCTGCACACAGAAGAGCAAAGCCTCCGAGCAGGGTGGAATTGGAGGCTATCCTGTGATAGGTGTGCCCAGAAGAATATTTTCAAGAATAGCGAGGTAACTTGAACCTGACATTGCATGACATACATTAGGACGAACACTTCTAAAATGAAGAACCCCTAATTGAGCCGCAGTATCGTTTAGCTACGGGTCGCTGAACGAAACTCTTTGGGTTTTTTCAGTATAATAATTGTCTTCGATCACATTGACTGTAAGCCTCTCTAAGCATGGACTGGCTATGATAGTTAGATATCTGGCATTAATCCTTCTGTCACTCAAGAACCAAACTTGAAGTAACCAGTACTATCAATCCTAGTGCCATATCATTAGATACAGGCAGACTGTCGATTTTAGGTTAAATTTGGCGCACGTTGGTGACCGAAAAAGATGGGTTTAGTGATATCAGTCTCCCTTGATAAATTTCCTCGGCCAGACCGCCAGGTCAGACCAAGTCGTAGTGTCCAGTCGCTCCGAGATAGCCGAGCTCAATGCCTCGGCCCAGCCTTCAAAACACCAGCAGGACGACTCCGCTACGTAGATAATAACACCATAGTAAGCCAGGATAACAAGAGCCGCAGGATGATGCTGGCCGATCATGTCTTGGTAGCCGATAGACGTCATAACAGGCCATAAAAACAGTGCTCGTATCGACGCTGGTGCAGATACAACACCCGAAAAAGAAACTTGTCTAATGCAATTGCACAGGGCCGTTAGAGCACTGAAAACGACGTCGTTCTCTCCCTCATTTGTCATTGTGCAGACATCTTCAAGGCGGGAGCTGAGCTCGGGGAGTTGTTCGAACAGCGGCTGTAGCGATACATCTATCGCTGTGGGGACATTGTTTGGTTCGCGAGCAAACATTCCGTGTAGGAAACCCGTGCGCAAATTCTCGTCTGCCTCACGGAGTACAACCCTCATTCCAACTATCAAGTTGAAGATGTTGAGGATGCTGTCGATAGGGGAAAACAAAAGGTTGTACTTCTCGTGACTGGGGTACGCAGCAAAGGCGCTATAGGTAACAAAGACCGAGGAAGCGAATAAGGCGTGGCAGTTGACAGAAGAGATACCACCGGACAAAATTTTTCTCATCCTGTCAATAGCATCATTTTGATGCTGATTGGCTTGCATAAGATAGGTGTGCCGGCATGGCTGTAGGTATGCTAGGTGATAGGCCGAGAAAGCCAGGGTTTGGTGGAGAAGGAAAGGGTAAGAGATAGCCTCCTTAGGTATATCGTACTGGAACGCTTTCTGTACAGCTGGGGATGGTGAGAAGGTTTGGTACGATATCGAAGTGTAATGATGCATGAGCTCAAGATCCAGTATCCGGTCGGTAGCAGCCTTGGACCTATTCAGGTCAACCAAAAACCTCGAGAAGTAGTTGAAAGGATCCGGTTGTAACGAAGGCGACATATGCACCGACGGACTGGACGCTCTCGGGTATCCTTCAACAGATCCAGCCGCTGAACCCTATGCCCCCGCACGTGTTAGATCTGGAAATGAGGGCTACTCGTGGCGCCTAAGATTTCCTTTCGGGCAAAAACCTACCTGGGAGTCTGACTGTCTGTTGCTTCGTTCTGAAGTTCTCTTTGGGGATTGTGCTAGCGTCTCAGATGATCTGTCGGATGGCGCCCCTGTGTTATCCCGGCTGCATAGCAGACTGTGGCGTATGCAGGCACCGCATGGCCGCTTCTCATCACACTAGGTCACGGAATATTTCATTAGCTATGCCGATCACAGAGGCTCTGGATCATCAAGAAACTTAGTGGGCTTTCAACGGATTACTACCTACTTTGATTCTCCTTTGCTTGCATCTCAAACAACCATTCCGGGACTTTTTGTACCCTAACTGCTTCATGGCAAGATTGTGGAATTATCAGGATTTTCAAGACATTCCAACCGAATATCCACTTCAAGAACTGCAGCACCTCAAACAGGGACGGAAATGAGGGCGATGACGATGCTCGGAAATCTGTCCGGGGCAAACCTTTTCTCCTTTTAAAGCCCCGATCGGCCGGAGTCACCGTGGGCTACGGAAGAGTCGCATGGCGCTTCTTACTCGTGCACTAGGCCAACGCCTAGTACAAACTCACGCATACCACCGTGCCTATCCCTGCCAATAAAGTATATCGCGACCGTGCACCATGTACACTTACCTCTGTGCACCGAATCACCGCGAGTGCTCAGGCTCCGTCGTTCTCGTTCTCGTTTGCGCTTGAGGTTTTGCTAGTCGGGGAGTGTCCCCGCATTTTATAGCTAACTAGACAGGCTAAGCTGCCTTGTGTAGTGCAGCCACGCAGCCGAGTTGACTATGACGAGTGGCCACGACCGCCAATTTTCGTACCAGTAGGTCAATTACGACAGTAATTTCTCTACTGTGAAGACTGGATGCGGGAACCAGCGAAATCCAACAGCACCAAGATTGTTTGCATCGATACTCAGTGGCATGTTCCGCTGCGACCAGGTGGGAGCAGCTAATCGGCGATATGTGGACCGGTGCGGCACCAGAGTGGTGATGGCCGACCTTATTTGGCCTCCACTACAGTAGAAGTGGAACTTTGCACACCTAGCAAAACTCTCATTTGGCCGATTCGTTTTGATGTGCTAGTATTAATCCTGGTCTCGTCATGGTATCGTTGGTTGCCTCTGCCTGCGCTGAGCATACTGAAATGTTCTTCCGATTCAAGCAGGATCAGCGGATGCACACAAGATCGGTGGCATCTGTCGCCTGCAGATTGGACCGAGTAACAAATAAGCTGTGGTGGACAAATTCTCTTTTAGGCCATGTTCATACCGCCGAGAGTGCCTGTATGCTAATCCCTTTCTATCTACATAACTTCAATACTCCGATGTAATAGTTCTTCTGGATATGCACACCCGTTTGCTTTCTGTCAGAGATGACTGTACCTGGGTACAGAAAGCGCCAAAATGGTAACCCTCGTTAGCTTTTGTGCCCGCAGCATAAAGGTTATGTTAATTCGTTAGGTTTCGGATATGCAGTGTTCACAACAATATTACTCGAGGAAAACTAAAGCAGATTGGACACAAAGTACAGGAAGGAGAATGGAAAAATGATACTTGCTACATCCCTTCCATTTGATCTTGGCTGTGGGTTCTGCAGTACCCTAGCGACTGCCGAGTCCATCGCCGTTTCATGCCATAGAAGCGGTTTTCAGTCTCGAAATCCTTCCCGTACACTTCCACCCCTTGCCATCTCCTTGTGGAACGGCCAAAAACGGCAGAGCCAAAACGATGAACAAATGATAGAGCGGGGGATGTACCGGCCTCAGGTGTGTTCTCGTATGTGGTATGTAGCCTTCCAAGATCAAATGCAAATCATTTGCAGTTCTCTCCAGACTTCCCTGTTCATGTGCACGGTCAAACAGAATCTGCTGTTATTAGCACCACTCCAGATATGAAATGCAATGAG